>NW_026700785.1:0-47367 GCF_030435755.1 Ochotona princeps | reverse complement strand
TGCTTGGAAGCCTGATGGTGTGTGAAGCTAGTGAGACAAATGGTGTTTGTTCTCCCACAAGAACACTCAGCTGATCCTTCTTCAAATGCCCTTCACCAACATGCCAGTGTTTCCTTGATTGAATTAGCTCTCACACCAATCATTTGCGTCTAGAGCCTTTTGCATTGAGGGCTATCTGAAAAACGGCTTGTGGCGCTGAAGTTGCCTTGAATGTGGAGTTGGTGGCATGTGAAACTCGCATGTGGAGCATTCGTTTGTGTGGGATGCTTTATCCCAGGTTCATCTCCGTCCTAGCCATAGAAAGGGCACTAAGCATTGAGTGTGAAACTGAGTTTCCTTGAGAGCTGCTTGGAAGCCTGATGGTGTGTGAAGCTAGTGAGCCAAATGGTGTTGTTCTCCACACAAGAACCACTCGGCTGATCCTTCTTCAATATGCCCTTCACCAACATGCAGTGTTTCCTTGATTGAATTAGCTCTCACACCAATATTTGCGTCTAGAGCCTTTGCATTGAGGGCTATCTGACATCAACGGCTGTGGCGCTGAAGTTGCCTGTGAATGTGGAGTTGGTGGCATGTGAAACCCGCATGTGGAGCATTCGTTTGTGTGGTATGCTGACCAAGCTTCATTTCAGTCTAAGCACACAAAGAGGCATAAGCATAGAGTGTGAAAACTGAGTTTCCTTGAGAGCTGCTTGGAAGCCTGATGGTGTGTGAAGTTAGTGAGCCAAATGGAGTTGTTCTCCACAAGAACCACTCGGCTGATCCTTCTTCAATATGCCCGTTCACCACCATGCAGTGTTTCCTTGATTGAATTAGCTCTCACACCAATATTTGCGTCTAGAGCCTTTGCATTGAGGGCTATCTGAAAACGGCTGTGGCGCTGAAGTTGCCTGTGAATGTGGAGTTGGTGGCATGTGAAACCCGCATGTGGAGACATTCGTTTGTGTGGGATGCTCTACCAGGTTCATTCCTAGATAATGCACTCAAAGGGCACTAAGCATAGAGTGTGAAAACTGAGTTTCCTTGAGAGCTGCTTGGAAGCCTGATGGTGTGTGAAGTTAGTGAGCCAAATGGAGTTGTTCTCCCACAAGAACCCACTCGGCTGATCCTTCTTCAATATGCCCTTCACCAACATGCAGTGTTTCCTTGATTGAATTAGCTCTCACACAAATATTTGCGTCTAGAGCCTTTGCATTGAGGGCTATCTAGAAAACGGCTGTGGCGCTGAAGTTGCCCTGTGATTGTGGAGTTGGTGGCATGTGAAACCCGCATGTGGACGCATTCGTTTGTGTGGGATGCTCTACCAGGTTCATCTCCGTCCTAGCCATAGAAGGGCACTAAGCATAGAGTGTGAAAACTGAGTTTCCTTGAGAGCTGCTTGGAAGCCTGATGGTGTGTGAAGGTTAAGTGAGCCAAATGGAGTTGTTCGTTCTCCACAGAACCACTCGGCCTGATCCTTCTTCAATATGCCTTCACCAACATGCAGTGTTTCCTTGATGAATTAGCTCTCACACCAATATTTGCGTCTAGAGCCTTTGCATTGAGGGCTATCTGAAAACTGCTGTGGCGCTGAAGTTGCCTGTGAATATGGAGTTGGCGGCATGTGAAACCGCCATGTGGAGCATTCGTTTGTGTGGATGCTCTACCAGTTCATTTCAGTCCTAGCCATACAAAGGGCACTAAGCAGTAGAGTGTGAAACTGAGTTTCCTTGAGAGCTGCTTGGATAGCCTGATGGTGTGTGAAGTTAGTGAGCCAAATGGAGTTGTTCTCCCACAAGAACCACTCGGCTGATCCTTCTTCATATGCCCTTCACCAACATGCAGTGTTTCCTTGATTGAATTAGCTCTCACACCAATATTTGCGTCTAGAGCCTTTGCATTGAGGGCTATCTGAAAACGGCTGTGGCGCTGAAGTTGCCTGTGAATGTGGAGTTGGTGGCATGTGAAACCCGCATGTGGAGCATTCGTTTGTGTGGGATGCTCTACCAGGTTCATTCCTAGATAATGCACTCAAAGGGCACTAAGCATAGAGTGTAGAAACTGAGTTTCCTTGAGAAGCTGCTTGGAAGCCTGATGGTGTGTGAAGTTAGTGAGCGCAAATGGAGTTGTTCTCCCACAAGAAGCACTCGGCTGATCCTTCTTCAATATGCCCTTCACCAGCATGCAGTGTTTCCTTGATTGAATTAGCTCACCACACCAATATTTGCGTCTAGAGCCTTTGCATTGAGGGCTATCTGAAAACGGCTGTGGCGCTGAAGTGCCTGTGAATGTGGAGTTGGTGGCATGTGAAACCCGCATTTGGAGCATTCGTTTGTGTGGGATGCTCTACCAGGTTCATTTCAGTCCTAGGCACACAGAAAAGCACTAAAGCATAGAGTGTGAAAACTGAGTTTCCTTGAGAGCTGCTTGGAAGCCTGATGGTGTGTGAAGTTAGTGATCCAAATGAGTTGTTCTCCCACAAGAACCACTCGGCTGATCCTTCTTCAATATGCCTTGCACCACATGCAGTGTTTCCCTTGATTGAATTAGCTCTCACACCAATATTTGCGTTAGAGCCTTTGCATTGCAGGACTATCTGAAAACGGCTGTGGCGCTGAAGTTGCCTGTGAATGTGGAGTTGGTGCATGTGAAACCTGCATGTGGAGCATTCGTTTGTGTGGGATGCTCTACCAGGTTCATTTCCTAAATAATGCACTCAAAGGGCACTAAGCATAAAGTGTGAAATCTGAGTTTCCTTGAGAGAGCTGCTTGGAAGCCTGATGGTGTGTGAAGTTAGTGAGCCAAATGGAGTTGTTCATCCCACAAGAACCACTCGGCTGATCCTGCTTCAATATGCCCTTCACCAACATGCAGTGTTTCCTTGATTGAATTAGCTCTCTCACCAATATTTACGTCTAGAGCCTTTGCATTGAGGGCTATCTGAAAACGCTGTGGCGCTGAAGTTGCCTGTGAATGTGGAGTTGGTGGCATGTGAAACCCGCATGTGGAGCATTCGTTTATGTGGGATGCTCTACCAGGTTCATTTCAGTCCTAGCCATACAAAGAGCACTTAGCATGGAGTGTGAAAACTGAGTTTCCTTGAGAGCTGCTTGGAAGCCTGATGGTGTGTGAAGTTAGTGAGCCAAATGGAGTTTGTTCTCCCACAAGAACCACTCGGCGTGATCCTTCCTTCAATATGCCCCTTCACCAACATGCAGTGTTTCCTTGATTGAATTAGCTCTCCACACCAATATTTGCGTCTAGAGCCTTTGCATTGAGGGATATCTGAAAACGGCTGTGGCGCTGAAGTTGCCTGTGAATGTGGAGTTGGTGGCATGTGAAACCCGCATGTGGAGCATAGTCGTTTGTGTGGGATGCTCTACAGGTTCATCTCCTAGATAATGCACTCAAAGGGCACTAAGCATAGAGTGGGGAAAACTGAGTTTCCTTGAGAGCTGCTTGGAAGCCTGATGGTGTGTGAAGTTAGTGAGCCAAATGGAGTTGTTCTCCCACAAGAACACTCGGCTGATCTCCTTCTTCAATATGCCCTTCACCACCATGCAGTGTTTCCTTGATTGGAATTAGCTCTCACATACACCAATATTTGGCGTCTAGAGCCTTTGCATTGAGGGCTATCTGAAAACGGCTGTGGCGCTGAAGTTGCCTGTGAATGTGGGAGTCGGTGGCATGTGAAACCCGCATGTGGAGCATTCGTTTGTGTGGGATGCTCTACCAGGTTCATTTCAGTCCTAGCCATACAAAGGGGCACTAAGCATAGAGTGTGAAAACTGAGTTTCCTGAGAGCTGCTTGGAAGCCTGATGGTGTGTGAAGTTAGTGAGCCAAATGGAGTTGTTCTCCACAAGAACCACTCGGCTGATCCTTCTTCAATATGCCCTTCACCAACATGCAGTGTTTCCTTGATTGAATTAGCTCTCACACCAATATTTGCGTCTAGAGCCTTTGCATTGAGGACTATCTGAAAACGGCTGTGGCGCTGAAGTTGCCTGTGAATGTGGAGTTGGTGGCATGTGAAACCCGCATGTGGAGCATTCGTTTGTGTGGGATGCTCTACCAGGTTCATTCCTAAATAATGCACTCAAAGGGGCACTAAGCATAGAGTGTGAAAACTGAGTTTCCTTGAGAGCTGCTTGGAAGCCTGATGGTGTGTGAAGTTAGTGAGTCAAATATAGTTGTTCTCCCACAAGAACCACTCGGCTGATCCTTCTTCAATATGCCCTTCACCAACATGCAGTGTTTCCTTGATTGAATTAGCTCTCACACCAATATTTATGTCTAGAGCCTTTGCATTGAGGGCTATCTGAAAACGGCTGTGGCGCTGAAGTTGCCTGTGAATGTGGAGTTGGTGGGCATGTGAAACACGCATGTGGAGCATTCGTTTGTGTGGGATGCTCTACCAGGTTCATTTCAGTCCTAGCCATACAAAGGGCACTAAGCATAGAGTGTGAAAACTGAGTTTCCTTGAGAGCTGCTTGGAAGCCTGATGGTGTGTGAAGTTAGTGAGCCAAATGGAGTTGTTCTCCCACAAGAACCACTCGGCTGATCCTTCTTCAATATGCCCTTCACCAACATGCAGTGTTTCCTTGATTGAATTAGCTCTCACACCAATATTTGCGTCTAGAGCCTTTGCATTGAGGGCTATCTGAAAACGGCTGTGGCGCTGAAGTTGCCTGTGAATGTGGAGTTGGTGGCATGTGAAACCCGCATGTTGAGCATTCGTTTGTGTGGGATGCTCTACCAGGTTCATTTCAGTCCTAGCCATACAAAGGGCACTAAGCATAGAGTGTGAAAACTGAGTTTCCTTGAGAGCTGTTTGGAAGCCTGATGGTGTGTGAAGTTAGTGAGCCAAATGGAGTTGTTCTCCCACAAGAACCACTCGGCTGATGCTTCTTCAATATGCCCTTCACCAACATGCAGTGTTTCCTTGATTGAATTAGCTCTCACACCAATATTTGCGTCTAGAGCCTTTGCATTGAGGGCTATCTGAAAACAGCCGTGGCGCTGAAGTTGCCTGTGAATGTGGAGTTGGTGGCATGTGAAACCCGCATGTGGAGCATTCGTTTGTGTGGGATGCTCTACCAGGTTCATTTCAGTCCTAGGCACTCAAACGGCACTAAGCATAGAGTGTGAAAACTGAGTTTCCTTGAGAGCTGCTTGGAAGCCTGATGGTGTGTGAAGTTAGTGAGCCAAATGGAGTTGTTCTCCCACAAGAACCACTCGCTGATCCTTCTTCAATATGCCCTTCACCAACATGCAGTGTTTCCTTGATTGAATTAGCTCTCACACCAATATTTGCGTCTAGAGCCTTTGCATTGAGGGCTATCTGAAAACGGCTGTGGCGCTGAAGTTGCCTGTGAATGTGGAGTTGGTGGCATGTGAAACCCGCATGTGGAGCATTCGTTTGTGTGGGATGCTGACCAAGCTTCATTCAGTCCTAGGCACACAAAGAGCACTAAGCATAGAGTGTGAAAACTGAGTTTCCTTGAGAGCTGCTTGGAAGCCTGATGGTGTGTGAAGTTAGTGAGCCAAATGGAGTTGTTCTCCCACAAGAACCACTCGGCTGATCCTTCTTCAATATGCCCCTTCACCAACATGCAGTGTTTCCTTGATTGAATTAGCTCTCACACCAATATTTGCATCTAGAGCCTTTGCATTGAGGGCTATCTGAAAACGGCTGTGGCGCTGAAGTTGCCTGTGAATGTGGAGTTGGTGGCATGTGAAACCCGCATGTGGAGCATTCGTTTGTGTGGGATGCTGACCAAGCTTCATTTCAGTCCTAGGCACACAAAGAGCACTAAGCATAGAGTGTGAAAACTGAGTTTCCTTGAGAGCTGCTTGGAAGCCTGATGGTGTGTGAAGTTAGTGAGCCAAATGGAGTTGTTCTCCCACAAGAACCACTCGGCTGATCCTTCTTCAATATGCCCTTCACCAACATGCAGTGTTTTCCTTGATTGAATTAGCTCTCACACCAATATTTGCATCTAGAGCCTTTGCATTGAGGGCTATCTGAAAACGGCTGTGGCGCTGAAGTTGCCTGTGAATGTGGAGTTGGTGGCATGTGAAACCCGCATGTGGAGCATTCGTACGTGTGGGATGCTCTACCATGTTCATTCCTAGATAATGCACTCAAAGGGCACTAAGCATAGAGTGTGAAAACTGAGTTTCCTTGAGAGCTGCTTGGAAGCCTGATGGTGTGTGAAGTTAGTGAGCCAAATGGAGTTGTTCTCCCACAAGAACCACTCGGCTGATCCTTCTTCAATATGCCCTTCACCAACATGCAGTGTTTCCTTGATTGAATTAGCTCTCACACCAATATTTGCGTCTAGAGCCTTTGCATTGAGGGTATCTGAAAACGGCTGTGGCGCTGAAGTTGCCTGTGAATGTGGAGTTGGTGGCATGTGAAACCCGCATGCGGAGCATTCGTTTGTGTGGGATGCTCTACCAGGTTCCTTCCTAGATAATGCACTCAAAGGGCACTAAGCATAGAGTGTGAAAACTGAGTTTCCTTGAGGGCTGCTTGGAAGCCTGATGGTGTGTGAAGTTAGTGAGCCAAATGGAGTTGTTTCTCCCACAAGAACCACTCGGCTGATCCTTCTTCAATATGCCCTTCACCAACATGCAGTGTTTCCTTGATTGAATTAGCTCTCACACCAATATTTGCGTCTAGAGCCTTTGCATTGAGGGCTATCTGAAAACGGCTGTGGCGCTGAAGTTGCCTGTGAATGTGGAGTTGGTGGCATGTGAAACCCGCATGTGGAGCATTCGTTTGTGTGGGATGCTCTACCAGGTTCATTCCTAGATAATGCACTCAAAGGGCACTAAGCATAGAGTGGGAAAACTGAGTTTCCTTGAGAGCTGCTTGGAAGCCTGATGGTGTGTGAAGTTAGTGAGCCAAATGGAGTTGTTCTCCCACAAGAACCACTCGGCTGATCCTTCTTCAATATGCCCTTCACCAACATGCAGTGTTTCCTTGATTGAATTAGCTCTCACACCAATATTTGCGTCTAGAGCCTTTGCATTGAGGGCTATCTGAAAACGGCTGTGGCGCTGAAGTTGCTGTGAATGTGGAGTTGGTGGCATGTGAAACCCGCATGTGGAGCATTCGTTTGTGTGGGATGCTGACCAAGCTTCATTTCAGTCCTAGGCACACAAAGAGCACTAAGCATAGAGTGTGAAAACTGAGTTTCCTTGAGAGCTGCTTGAAGCCTGATGGTGTGTGAAGTTAGTGAGCCAAATGGAGTTGTTCTCCCACAAGAACCACTCGGCTGATCCTTCTTCAATATGCCCTTCACCAACATGCAGTGTTTCCTTGATTGAATTAGCTCTCACACCAATATTTGCGTCTAGAGCCTTTGCATTGAGGGCTATCTGAAAACGGCTGTGGCGCTGAAGTTGCCTGTGAATGTGGAGTTGGTGGCATGTGAAACCCGCATGTGGAGCATTCGTTTGTGTGGGATGCTGACCAAGCTTCATTTCAGTGCTAGGCACACAAAGAGCACTAAGCATAGAGTGTGAAAACTGAGTTTCCTTGAGAGCTGCTTGGAAGCGCTGATGGTGTGTGAAGTTAGTGAGCCAAATGGAGTTGTTCTCCCACAAGAACCACTCGGCTGATCCTTCTTCAATATGCCCTTCACCAACATGCAGTGTTTCCTTGATTGAATTAGCTCTCACACCAATATTTGCGTCTAGAGCCTTTGCATTGAGGGCTATCTGAAAACGGCTGTGGCGCTGAAGTTGCCTGTGAATGTGGAGTTGGTGGCATGTGAAACCCGCATGTGGAGCATTCGTACGTGTGGGATGCTCTACCAGGTTCATTCCTAGATAATGCACTCAAAGGGCACTAAGCATAGAGTGTGAAAACTGAGTTTCCTTGAGAGCTGCTTGGAAGCCTGATGGTGTGTGAAGTTAGTGAGCCAAATGGAGTTGTTCTCCCACGAAGAACCACTCGGCTGATCCTTCTTCAATATGCCCTTCACCAACATGCAGTGTTTCCTTGATTGAATTAGCTCTCACACCAATATTTGCGTCTAGAGCCTTTGCATTGAGGACTATCTGAAAACGGCTGTGGCGCTGAAGTTGCCTGTGAATGTGGAGTTGGTGGCATGTGAAACCCGCATGTGGAGCATTCGTTTGTGTGGGATGCTCTACCAGGTTCATTCCTAAATAATGCACTCAAAGGGCACTAAGCATAGAGTGTGAAAACTGAGTTTCCTTGAGAGCTGCTTGGAAGCCTGATGGTGTGTGAAGTTAGTGAGTCAAATATAGTTGTTCTCCCACAAGAACCACTCGGCTGATCCTTCTTCAATATGCCCTTCACCAACATGCAGTGTTTCCTTTGATTGAATTAGCTCTCACACCCAATATTTATGTCTAGAGCCTTTGCATTGAGGGCTATCTGAAAACGGCTGTGGCGCTGAAGTTGCCTGTGAATGTGGAGTTGGTGGCATGTGAAACACGCATGTGGAGCATTCGTTTGTGTGGGATGCTCTACCAGGTTCATTTCAGTCCTAGCCATACAAAGGGCACTAAGCATAGAGTGTGAAAACTGAGTTTCCTTGAGAGCTGCTTGGAAGCCTGATGGTGTGTGAAGTTAGTGAGCCAAATGGAGTTGTTCTCCCACAAGAACCACTCGGCTGATCCTTCTTCAATATGCCCTTCACCAACATGCAGTGTTTCCTTGATTGAATTAGCTCTCACACCAATATTTGCGTCTAGAGCCTTTGCATTGAGGGCTATCTGAAAACGGCTGTGGCGCTGAAGTTGCCTGTGAATGTGGAGTTGGTGGCATGTGAAACCCGCATGTGGAGCATTCGTTTGTGTGGGATGCTCTACCAGGTTCATTTCAGTCCTAGCCATACAAAGGGCACTAAGCATAGAGTGTGAAAACTGAGTTTCCTTGAGAGCTGTTTGGAAGCCTGATGGTGTGTGAAGTTAGTGAGCCAAATGGAGTTGTTCTCCCACAAGAACCACTCGGCTGATGCTTCTTCAATATGCCCTTCACCAACATGCAGTGTTTCCTTGATTGAATTAGCTCTCACACCAATATTGGCGTCTAGAGCCTTTGCATTGAGGGCTATCTGAAAACAGCTGTGGGCGCTGAAGTTGCCTGTGGAATGTGGGAGTTGGTGGCATGTGAAACCCGCATGTGGAGCATTCGTTTGTGTGGGATGCTCTACCAGGTTCATTTCAGTCCTAGGCACTCAAACGGCACTAAGCATAGAGTGTGAAAACCTGAGTTTGCCTTGAGAGCTGCTTGGAAGCCTGATGGTGTGTGAAGTTAGTGAGCCAAATGGAGTTGTTCTCCCACAAGAACCACTCGGCTGATCCTTCTTCAATATGCCCTTCACCAACATGCAGTGTTTTCCTTGATTGAATTAGCTCTCACACCAATATTTGCGTCTAGAGCCTTTGCATTGAGGGCTATCTGAAAACGGCTGTGGCGCTGAAGTTGCCTGTGAATGTGAGTTGGTGGCATGTGAAACCCGCATGTGGAGCATTCGTTTGTGTGGATGCTGCACCAAGCTTCATTTCAGTCCTAGGCACACAAAGAGCACTAAGCATAGAGTGTGAAAACTGAGTTTCCTTGAGAGCTGCTTGGAAGCCTGATGGTGTGTGAAGTTAGTGAGCCAAATGGAGTTGTTCTCCCACAAGAACCACTCGGCTGATCCTTCTTCAATATGCCCTTCACCAACATGCAGTGTTTCCTTGATTGAATTAGCTCTCACACCAATATTTGCATCTAGAGCCTTTGCATTGAGGGCTATCTGAAACGGCTGTGGCGCTGAAGTTGCCTGTGAATGTGGAGTTGGTGGCATGTGAAACCCGCATGTGGAGCATTCGTTTGTGTGGGATGCTGACCAAGCTTCATTTCAGTCCTAGGCACACAAAGAGCACTAAGCATAGAGTGTGAAAACTGAGTTTCCTTGAGAGCTGCTTGGAAGCCTGATGGTGTGTGAAGTTAGTGAGCCAAATGGAGTTGTTCTCCCACAAGAACCACTCGGCTGATCCCTTCGTTCTTCAATATGCCCTTCACCAACATGCAGTGTTTCCTTGATTGAATTAGCTCTCACACCAATATTTGCATCTAGAGCCTTTGCATTGAGGGCTATCTGAAAACGGCTGTGCGCGTGAAGTTGCCTGTGAATGTGGAGTTGGTGGCATGTGAAACCCGCATGTGGAGCATTCGTACGTGTGGGATGCTCTACCATGTTCATTCCTAGATAATGCACTCAAAGGGCACTAAGCATAGAGTGTGAAAACTGAGTTTCCTTGAGAGCTGCTTGAAGCCTGATGGTGTGTGAAGTTAGTGAGCCAAATGGAGTTGTTCTCCACAAGAACCACTCGGGCTGATCCTTCTTCAATATGCCCTTCACCAACATGCAGTGTTTCCTTGATTGAATTAGCTCTCACACCAATATTTGCGTCTAGAGCCTTTGCATTGAGGGGTATCTGAAAACGGCTGTGGCGCTGAAGTTGCCTGTGAATGTGGAGGTTGGTGGCATGTGAAACCCGCATGCGGAGCATTCGTTTGTGTGGGATGCTCTACCAGGTTCCTTCCTAGATAATGCACTCAAAGGGCACTAAGCATAGAGTGTGAAAACTGAGTTTCCTTGAGGGCTGCTTGGAAGCCTGATGGTGTGTGAAGTTAGTGAGCCAAATGGAGTTGTTCTCCCACAAGAACCACTCGGCTGATCCTTCTTCAATATGCCCTTCACCAACATGCAGTGTTTCCTTGATTGAATTAGCTCTCACACCAATATTTGCGTCTAGAGCCTTTGCATTGAGGGCTATCTGAAAACGGCTGTGGCGCTGAAGTTGCCTGTGAATGTGAGTTGGTGGCATGTGAAACCCGCATGTGGAGCATTCGTTTGTGTGGGATGCTCTACCAGGTTCATTCCTAGATAATGCACTCAAAGGGCACTAAGCATAGAGTGGGAAAACTGAGTTTCCTTGAGAGCTGCTTGGAAGCCTAAAGCCTGATGGTGTGTGAAGTTAGTGAGCCAAATGGAGTTGTTCTCCACAAGAACACCTCGCTGATCCTTCTTCAATATGCCCTTCACCAACATGCAGTGTTTCCTGATTGAATTAGCTCTCACACCAATATTTGCGTCTAGAGCCTTTGCATTGAGGGCTAATCTGAAAACGGCTGTGGCGCTGAAGTTGCTGTGAATGTGGAGTTGGTGGCATGTGAAACCCGCATGTGAGCATTCGTTTGTGTGGATGCTGACCAAGCTTCATTTCAGTCCTAGGCACACAAAGAGCACTAAGCATAGAGTGTGGAAAACTGAGTTCCTTGAGAGCTGCTTGGAAGCCTGATGGTGTGTGAAGTTAGTGAGCCAAATGGAGTTGTTCTCCCACAAGAACCACTCGGCTGATCCTTCTTCAATATGCCCTTCACCAACATGCAGTGTTTCCTTGATTGAATTAGCTCTCACACCAATATTTGCGTCTAGAGCCTTTGCATTGAGGCTATCTGAAAACGGCTGTGGCGCTGAAGTTGCCCTGTGAATGTGGAGTTGTGGCATGTGAAACCCGCATGTGGAGCATTCGTTTGTGTGGGATGCTGACCAAGGCTTCATTTCAGTGCTAGCAGCACAAAGAGCACTAAGCATAGAGTGTGAAAACTGAGTTTCCTTGAGAGCTGCTTGGAAGCCTGATGGTGTGTGAAGTTAGTGAGCCAAATGAGTTGTTCTCTCCACAAGAACCACTCGGCTGATCCTTCTTCAATATGCCCTTCACCAACATGCAGTGTTTCCTTGATTGAATTAGCTCTCCACACCAATATTTGCGTCTAGAGCCTTTGCATTGAGGCTATCTGAAAACGGCTGTGGCGCTGAAGTTGCCTGTGAATGTGGAGTTGGTGGCATGTGAAACCCGCATGTGGAGCATTCGTACGTGTGGATGCTCTACCAGGTTCATTCCTAGATAATGCACTCAAAGGGCACTAAGCATAGAGTGTGAAACTGAGTTTCCTTGAGAGCTGCTTGGAAGCCTGATGGTGTGTGAAGTTAGTGAGCCAAATGGAGTTGTTCTCCCACAAGAACCACTCGGCTGATCCTTCTTCAATATGCCCTTCACCAACATGCAGTGTTTCCTTGATTGAATTAGCTTCACTACCAATATTTGCGTCTAGAGCCTTTGCATTGAGGGCTATCTGAAAACGGCTGTGGCGCTGAAGTTGCCTGTGAATGTGGAGTTGGTGGCATGTGAAACCCGCATCGGAGCATTCGTTTGTGTGGATGCTCTACCAGGTTCCTTCCTAGATAATGCACTCAAAGGGCACTAAGCATAGAGTGTGAAAACTGAGTTTCCTTGAGAGCTGCTTGGAAGCCTGATGGTGTGTGAAGTTAGTGAGCCAAATGGAGTTGTTTTCCCACAAAAACCCACTCGGCTGATCCTTCTTCAATATGCCCTTCACCAACATGCAGTGTTTCCTTGATTGAATTAGCTCTCACACCAATATTTGCGTCTAGAGCCTTTGCATTGAGGGCTATCTGAAAACGGCTGTGGCGCTGAAGTTGCCTGTGAATGTGGAGTTGGTGGCATGTGAAAACCCGCATGTGGAGCATTTGTTTGTGTGGGATGCTCTACCAGGTTCATTCCTAGATAATGCACTCAAAGGGCACTAAGCATAGAGTGTGAAAACTGAGTTTCCTTGAGAGTCTGCTTGGAAGCCTGATGGTGTGTGAAGTTAGTGAGCCAAATGGAGTTGTTCTCCACAAGAACCACTCGCTGATCCTTCTTCAATATGCCCTTCACCAGCATGCAGTGTTTCCTTGATTGAATTAGCTCTCACACCAATATTTGCGTCTAGAGCCTTTGCATTGAGGGCTATCTGAAAACGGCTGTGGCGCTGAAGTTGCCTGTGAATGTGGAGTTGGTGGCATGTGAAACCCGCATGTGGAGCAATCGTTTGTGTGGGATGCTGACCAAGCTTCATTTCAGTGCTAGGCACACAAAGAGCACTAAGCATAGAGTGTGAAAACTGAGTTTCCTTGAGAGCTGCTTGGAAGCCTGATGGTGTGTGAAGTTAGTGAGCCCAATGGAGTTGTTCTCCCACAAGAACCACTCGGCTGATCCTTCTTCAATATGTCCTTCACCAACATGCAGTGTTTCCTTGATTGAATTAGCTCTCACACCAATATTTGCGTCTAGAGCCTTTGCATTGAGGGCTATCTGAAAACGGCTGTGGCGCTGAAGTTGCCTGTGAATGTGGAGTTGGTGGCATGTGAAACCCGCATGTGGAGCATTCGTTTGTGTGGGATGCTCTACCAGGTTCATTCCTAGATAATGCACTCAAAGGGCACTAAGCATAGTGTGTGAAAACTGAGTTTGCTTGAGAGCTGCTTGGAAGCCTGATGGTGTGTGAAGTTAGTGAGCCAAATGGAGTTGTTCTCCCACAAGAACCACTCGGCTGATCCTTCTTCAATATGCCCTTCACCAACATGCAGTGTTTCCTTGATTGAATTAGCTCTCACACCAATATTTGCGTCTAGAGCCTTTGCATTGAGGGCTATCTGAAAACGGCTGTGGCGCTGAAGTTGCCTGTGAATGTGGAGTTGGTGGCATGTGAAACCCGCATGTGGAGCATTCGTTTGTGTGGGATGCTGACCAAGCTTCATTTCAGTCCTAGGCACACAAAGAGCGCTAAGCATAGAGTGTGAAAACTGAGTTTCCTTGAGAGCTGCTTGGAAGCCTGATGGTGTGTGAAGTTAGTGAGCCAAATGGAGTTGTTCTCCCACAAGAACCACTCGGCTGATCCTTCTTCAATATGCCCTTCACCAACATGCAGTGTTTCCTTGATTGAATAAGCTCTCACACCAATATTTGCATCTAGAGCCTTTGCATTGAGGGCTATCTGAAAACGGCTGTGGCGCTGAAGTTGCCTGTGAATGTGGAGTTGGTGGCATGTGAAACCCGCATGTGGAGCATTCGTTTGTGTGGGATGCTCTACCAGGTTGATTTCAGTCCTAGCCATACAAAGGGCACTAAGCATAGAGTGTGAAAACTGAGTTTCCTTGAGAGCTGCTTGGAAGCCTGATGGTGTGTGAAGTTAGTGAGCCAAATGGAGTTGTTCTCCCACAAGAACCACTCGGCTGATCCTTCTTCAATATGCCCTTCACCAACATGCAGTGTTTCCTTGATTGAATTAGCTCTCACACCAATATTTACGTCTAGAGCCTTTGCATTGAGGGCTATCTGAAAACGGCTGTGGCGCTGAAGTTGCCTGTGAATGTGGAGTTGGTGGCATGTGAAACCCGCATGTGGAGCATTCGTTTGTGTGGGATGCTCTACCAGGTTCATTTCAGTCCTAGCCATACAAAGGGCACTAAGCATAGAGTGTGAAAACTGAGTTTCCTTGAGAGCTGCTTGGAAGCCTGATGGTGTGTGAAGTTAGTGAGCCAAATGGAGTTGTTCTCCCACAAGAACCACTCGGCTGATCCTTCTTCAATATGCCCTTCACCAACATGCAGTGTTTCCTTGATTGAATTATCTCTCACACCAATATTTGCGTCTAGAGCCTTTGCATTGAGGGCTATCTGAAAACGGCTGTGGCGCTGAAGTTGCCTGTGAATGTGGAGTTGGTGGCATGTGAAACCCGCATGTGGAGTATTCGTTTGTGTGGGATGCTCTACCAGGTTCATTCCTAGATAATGCACTCAAAGGGCACTAAACATAGTGTGTGAAAACTGAGTTTCCTTGAGAGCTGCTTGGAAGCCTGATGGTGTGTGAAGTTAGTGAGCCAAATGGAGTTGTTCTCCCACAAGAACCACTCGGCTGATCCTTCTTCAATATGCCCTTCACCAACATGCAGTGTTTCCTTGATTGAATTAGCTCTCACACCAATATTTGCGTCTAGAGCCTTTGCATTGAGGGCTATCTGAAAACGGCTGTGGCGCTGAAGTTGCCTGTGAATGTGGAGTTGGTGGCATGTGAAACCCGCATGTGGAGCATTCGTTTGTGTGGGATGTTCTACCAGGTTCATTCCTAGATAATGCACTCAAAGGGCACTAAGCATAGAGTGTGAAAACTGAGTTTCCTTGAGGGCTGCTTGGAAGCCTGATGGTGTGTGAAGTTAGTGAGCCAAATGGAGTTGTTCTCCCACAAGAACCACTCGGCTGATCCTTCTTCAATATGCCCCTTCACCAACATGCAGTGTTTCCTTGATTGAATTAGCTCTCACACCAATATTTGCGTCTAGAGCCTTTGCATTGAGGGCTATCTGAAAACGGCTGTGGCGCTGAAGTTGCCTGTGAATGTGGAGTTGGTGGCATGTGAAACCCGCATGTGGAGCATTCGTTTGTGTGGGATGCTGACCAAGCTTCATTTCAGTCCTACGCACACAAAGGGCACTAAGCATAGAGTGTGAAAACTGAGTTTCCTTGAGAGCTGCTTGGAAGCCTGATGGTGTGTGAAGTTAGTGAGCCAAATGGAGTTGTTCTCCCACAAGAACCACTCGGCTGATCCTTCTTCAATATGCCCTTCACCAACATGCAGTGTTTCCTTGATTGAATTAGCTCTCACACCAATATTTGCGTCTAGAGCCTTTGCATTGAGGGCTATCTGAAAACGGCTGTGGCGCTGAAGTTGCCTGTGAATGTGAGTTGGTGGCATGTGAAACCCGCATGTGGAGCATTCGTTTGTGTGGGATGCTCTACCAGGTTCATTCCTAGATAATGCACTCAAAGGGCACTAAGCATAGAGTGTGAAAACTGAGTTTGCTTGAGAGCTGCTTGGAAGCCTGATGGTGTGTGAAGTTAGTGAGCCAAATGGAGTTGTTCTCCCACAAGAACCACTCGGCTGATCCTTCTTCAATATGCCTTTCACCAACATGCAGTGTTTCCTTGATTGAATTAGCTCTCACACCATATTTGCGTCTAGAGCCTTTGCATTGAGGGCTATCTGAAAACGGCTGTGGCGCTGAAGTTGCCTGTGAATGTGGAGTTGGTGGCATGTGAAACCCGCATGTGGAGCATTCGTTTGTGTGGGATGCTGACCAAGCTTCATTTCAGTCCTAGGCACACAAAGAGCGCTAAGCATAGAGTGTGAAAACTGAGTTTCCTTGAGAGCTGCTTGGAAGCCTGATGGTGTGTGAAGTTAGTGAGCCAAATGGAGTTGTTCTCCCACAAGAACCACTCGGCTGATCCTTCTTCAATATGCCCTTCACCAGCATGCAGTGTTTCCTTGATTGAATAAGCTCTCACACCAATATTTGCATCTAGAGCCTTTGCATTGAGGGCTATCTGAAAACGGCTGTGGCGCTGAAGTTGCCTGTGAATGTGGAGTTGGTGGCATGTGAAACCCGCATGTGGAGCATTCGTTTGTGTGGGATGCTCTACCAGGTTGATTTCAGTCCTAGCCATACAAAGGGCACTAAGCATAGAGTGTGAAAACTGAGTTTCCTTGAGAGCTGCTTGGAAGCCTGATGGTGTGTGAAGTTAGTGAGCCAAATGGAGTTGTTCTCCCACAAGAACCACTCGGCTGATCCTTCTTCAATATGCCCTTCACCAACATGCAGTGTTTCCTTGATTGAATTAGCTCTCACACCAATATTTACGTCTAGAGCCTTTGCATTGAGGGCTATCTGAAAACGGCTGTGGCGCTGAAGTTGCCTGAGAATGTGGAGTTGGTGGCATGTGAAACCCGCATGTGGAGCATTCGTTTGTGTGGGATGCTCTACCAGGTTCATTTCAGTCCTAGCCATACAAAGGGCACTAAGCATAGAGTGTGAAAACTGAGTTTCCTTGAGAGCTGCTTGGAAGCCTGATGGTGTGTGAAGTTAGTGAGCCAAATGGAGTTGTTCTCCCACAAGGAACCACTCGGCTGATCCTTCTTCAATATGCCCTTCACCAACATGCAGTGTTTCCTTGATTGAATTAGCTCTCACACCAATATTTGCGTCTAGAGCCTTTGCATTGAGGGCTATCTGAAAACGGCTGTGGCGCTGAAGTTGCTGTGAATGTGGAGTTGGTGGCATGTGAAACCCGCATGTGGAGCATTCGTTTGTGTGGGATGCTCTACCAGGTTCATTCCTAGATAATGCACTCAAAGGGCACTAAACATAGTGTGTGAAAACTGAGTTTCCTTGAGAGCTGCTTGGAAGCCTGATGGTGTGTGAAGTTAGTGAGCCAAATGGAGTTGTTCTCCCACAAGAACCACTCGGCTGATCCTTCTTCAATATGCCCTTCACCAACATGCAGTGTTTCCTTGATTGAATTAGCTCTCACACCAATATTTGCGTCTAGAGCCTTTGCATTGAGGGCTATCTGAAAACGGCTGTGGCGCTGAAGTTGCCTGTGAATGTGGAGTTGGTGGCATGTGAAACCCGCATGTGGAGCATTCGTTTGTGTGGGATGCTCTACCAGGTTCATTCCTAGATAATGCACTCAAAGGGCACTAAGCATAGAGTGTGAAAACTGAGTTTCCTTGAGGGCTGCTTGGAAGCCTGATGGTGTGTGAAGTTAGTGAGCCAAATGGAGTTGTTCTCCCACAAGAACCACTCGGCTGATCCTTCTTCAATATGCCCTTCACCAACATGCAGTGTTTCCTTGATTGAATTAGCTCTCACACCAATATTTGCGTCTAGAGCCTTTGCATTGAGGGCTATCTGAAAACGGCTGTGGCGCTGAAGTTGCCTGTGAATGTGGAGTTGGTGGCATGTGAAACCCGCATGTGGAGCATTCGTTTGTGTGGGATGCTGACCAAGCTTCATTTCAGTCCTACGCACACAAAGGGCACTAAGCACAGAGTGTGAAAACTGAGTTTCCTTGAGAGCTGCTTGGAAGCCTGATGGTGTGTGAAGTTAGTGATCCAAATGGAGTTGTTCTCCCACAAGAACCACTCGGCTGATCCTTCTTCAATATGCCCTTCACCAACATGCAGTGTTTCCTTGATTGAATTAGCTCTCACACAATATTTGCGTCTAGAGCCTTTGCATTGAGGGCTATCTGAAAACGGCTGTGGCGCTGAAGTTGCCTGTGAATGTGGAGTTGGTGGCATGTGAAACCCGCATGTGGAGCATTCGTTTGTGTGGGATGCTCTACCAGGTTCATTCCTAGATAATGCACTCAAAGGGCACTAAGCATAGAGTGTGAAAACTGAGTTTCCTTGAGAGCTGCTTGGAAGCCTGATGGTGTGTGAAGTTAGGTGAGCCAAATGGAGTTGTTCTCCCACAAGAACCACTCGGCTGATCCTTCTTCAATATGCCCTTCAACCAACATGCAGTGTTTCCTTGATTGAATTAGCTCTCACACCAATATTTGCATCTAGAGCCTTTGCATTGAGGGCTATCTGAAAACGGCTGTGGCGCTGAAGTTGCCTGTGAATGTGGAGTTGGTGGCATGTGAAACCCGCATGTGGAGCATTCGTTTGTGTGGATGCTGACCAAGCTTCATTTCAGTCCTTAGGCACACAAAGAGCACTAAGCATAGAGTGTGAAAACTGAGTTTCCTTGAGAGCTGCTTGGAAGCCTGATGGTGTGTGAAGTTAGTGAGCCAAATGGAGTTGTTCTCCACAAGAACCACTCGGCTGATCCTTCTTCAATATGCCCTTCACCAACATGCAGTGTTTCCTTGATTGAATTAGCTCTCACACCAATATTTGCGTCTAGAGCCTTTGCATTGAGGGCTATCTGAAAACGGCTGTGGCGCTGAAGTTGCCTGTGAATGTGGAGTTGGTGGCATGTGAAACCGCATGTGGAGCATTCGTTTGTGTGGGATGCTCTACCCAGGTTCATTCCTAGATAATGCACTCAAAGGGCACTAAGCATAGAGTGTGACAACTGAGTTTTCTTGAGTGCTGCTTGGAAGCCTGATGGTGTGTGAAATTTAGTGAGCCAAATGGAGTTGTTCTCCCACAAGAACCACTCGGCTGATCCTTCTTCAATATGCCCTTCACCAACATGCAGTGTTTCCTTGATTGAATTAGCTCTCACACCAATATTTGCGTCTAGAGCCTTTGCATTGAGGGCTATCTGAAAACGGCTGTGGCGCTGAAGTTGCCTGTGAATGTGGAGTTGGTGGCATGTGAAACCCGCATGTGGAGCATTCGTTTGTGTGGGATGTTCTACAGAGTTCATTCCTAGATAATGCACTCAAAGGGCACTAAGCATAGAGTGTGAAAACTGAGTTTCCTTGAGGGCTGCTTGGAAGCCTGATGGTGTGTGAAGTTAGTGAGCCAAATGGAGTTGTTCTCCCACAAGAACCACTCGGCTGATCCTTCTTCAATATGCCCTTCACCAACATGCAGTGTTTCCTTGATTGAATTAGCTCTCACACCAATATTTGCGTCTAGAGCCTTTGCATTGAGGGCTATCTGAAAACGGCTGTGGCGCTGAAGTTGCCTGTGAATGTGGAGTTGGTGGCATGGGAAACCCGCATGTGGAGCATTCGTTTGTGTGGGATGCTGACCAAGCTTCATTTCAGTCCTACGCACACAAAGGGCACTAAGCATAGAGTGTGAAAACTGAGTTTCCTTGAGAGCTGCTTGGAAGCTGATGGTGTGTGAAGTTAGTGATCCAAATGGAGTTGTTCTCCCACAAGAACCACTCGGCTGATCCTTCTTCAATATGCCCTTCACCAACATGCAGTGTTTCCTTGATTGAATTAGCTCTCACAACAATATTTGCGTCTAGAGCCTTTGCATTGAGGGCTATCTGAAAACGGCTGTGGCGCTGAAGTTGCCTGTGAATGTGGAGTTGGTGGCATGTGAAACCCGCATGTGGAGCATTCGTTTGTGTGGATGCTGACCAAGCTTCATTTCAGTCCTAGGCACACAAAGAGCACTAAGCATAGAGTGTGAAAACTGAGTTTCCTTGAGAGCTGCTTGGAAGCCTGATGGTGTGTGAAGTTAGTGAGCCAAATGGAGTTGTTCTCCCACAAGAACCACTCGGCTGATCCTTCTTCAATATGCCCTTCACCAACATGCAGTGTTTCCTTGATTGAATTAGCTCTCACACCAATATTTGCGTCTAGAGCCTTTGCATTGAGGGCTATCTGAAAACGCTGTGGTGCTGAAGTTGCCTGTGAATGTGGAGTTGGTGGCATGTGAAACCCGCATGTGGAGCATTCGTTTGTGTGGGATGCTGACCAAGCTTCATTTCAGTGCTAGGCACACAAAGAGCACTAAGCATAGAGTGTGAAAACTGAGTTTCCTTGAAAGCTGCTTGGAAGCCTGATGGTGTGTGAAGTTAGTGAGCCAAATGGAGTTGTTCTCCCACAAAAACCACTCGGCTGATTCCTTCTTCAATATGCCCTTCACCAACATGCAGTGTTTCCTTGATTGAATTAGCTCTCACACCAATATTTGCGTCTAGAGCCTTTGCATTGAGGGCTATCTGAAAACGGCTGTGGCGCTGAAGTTGCCTGTGAATGTGGAGTTGGTGGCATGTGAAACCCGCATGTGGAGCATTCGTTTGTGTGGGGATGCTCTACCAGGTTCATTCCTAGATAATGCACTCAAAAGAAGGCACTAAGCATAGAGTGTGAAAACTGAGTTTCCTTGAGAGCTGCTTGGAAGCCTGATGGTGTGTGAAGTTAGTGAGCCAAATGGAGTTGTTCTCCCACAAGAACCACTCGGCTGATCTCTTCTTCAATATGCCCTTCACCAACATGCAGTGTTTCCTTGATTGAATTAGCTCTCACACCAATATTTGCGTCTAGAGCCTTTGCATTGAGGGCTCTCTGAAAACGGCTGTGCGCTGAAGTTGCCTGTGAATGTGGAGTTGGTGGCATGTGAAACCCGCATGTGGAGCATTCGTTTGTGTGGGATGCTCTACCAGGTCATTCCTAGATAATGCACTCAAAGGGCACTAAGCATAGAGTGTGACAACTGAGTTTTCTTGAGAGCTGCTTGGAAGCCTGATGGTGTGTGAATTTAGTGAGCCAAATGGAGTTGTTCTCCCACAAGAACCACTCGGCTGATCTTCTTCAATATGCCCTTCACCAACATGCAGTGTTTCCTTGATTGAATTAGCTCTCACACCATATTGGCGTCTAGAGCCTTTGCATTGAGGGCTATCTGAAAACGGCTGTGGCGCTGAAGTTGCCTGTGAATGTGGAGTTGGTGGCATGTGAAACCCGCATGTGGAGCATTCGTTTGTGTGGGATGCTCTACCAGGTTCCTTCCTAGATAATGCACTCAAAGGGCACTAAACATAGAGTGTGAAAACTGAGTTTCCTGAGAGCTGCTTAGAAGCCTGATGGTGTGTGAAGTTAGTGAGCCAAATGGAGTTGTTCTCCCACAAGAACCACTCGGCTGATCCTTCTTCAATATGCCCTTCACCAACATGCAGTGTTTCCTTGATTGAATTAGCTCTCACACCAATATTTGCGTCTAGAGCCTTTGCATTGAGGGCTATCTGAAAATGGCTGTGGCGCTGAAGTTGCCTGTGAATGTGGAGTTGGTGCATGTGAAACCCGCATGTGGAGCATTCGTTTGTGTGGGATGCTCTACCAGGTTCATTTCAGTCCTAGCCATACAAAGGGCACTAAGCATAGAGTGTGAAAACTGAGTTTCCTTGAGAGCTGCTTGGAAGCCTGATGGTGTGTGAAGTTAGTGAGCCAATGGAGTTGTTCTCCCACAAGAACCACTCGGCTGATCCTTCTTCCATATGCCCTTCACCAACATGCAGTGTTTCCTTGATTGAATTAGCTCTCACACCAATATTTGCGTCTAGAGCCTTTGCATTGAGGGCTATCTGAAAACGGCTGTGGCGCTGAAGTTGCCTGTGAATGTGGAGTTGTTGGCATGTGAAACCCGCATGTGGAGCATTCGTTTGTGTGGGATGCTCTACCAGGTTCATTTCAGTCCTAGGCACTCAAAGGGCACTAAGCATAGAGTGTGAAAACTGAGTTTCCTTGAGAGCTGCTTGGAAGCCTGATGGTGTGTGAAGTTAGTGAGCCAAATGGAGTTGTTCTCCCACAAGAACCACTCTCGGTGATCCTTCTTCAATATGCCCTTCAACAGCATGCAGTGTTTCCTTGATTGAATTAGCTCTCACACCAATATTTGCGTCTAGAGCCTTTGCATTGAGGGCTATCTGAAAACGGCTGTGGCGCTGAAGTTGCCTGTGAATGTGGAGTTGGTGGCATGTGAAACCCGCATGTGGAGCAATCGTTTGTGTGGATGCTGACCAAGCTTCATTTCAGTGCTAGGCACACAAAGAGCACCTAAGCATAGAGTGTGAAACTGAGTTTCCTTGAGAGCTGCTTGGAAGCCTGATGGTGTGTGAAGTTAGTGAGCCAAATGGAGTTGTTCTCCCACAAGAACCACTCGGCTGATCCTTCTTCAATATGCCCTTCACCAACATGCAGTGTTTCCTTGATTGAATAAGCTCTCACACCAATATTTGCATCTAGAGCCTTTGCATTGAGGGCTATCTGAAAACGGCTGTGGCGCTGAAGTTGCCTGTGAATGTGGAGTTGGTGGCATGTGAAACCCGCCTGTGGAGCATTCGTTTGTGTGGGATGCTCTACCAGGTTCATTTCAGTGCTAGCCATACAAAGGGCACTAAGCATAGTGTGTGAAAACTGAGTTTGCTTGAGAGCTGCTTGGAAGCCTGATGGTGTGTGAAGTTAGTGAGCCAAATGGAGTTGTTCTCCCACAAGAACCACTCGGCTGATCCTTCTTCAATATGCCCTTCACCAACATGCAGTGTTTCCTTGATTGAATTAGCTCTCACACCAATATTTGCGTCTAGAGCCTTTGCATTGAGGGCTATCTGAAAACGGCTGTGGCGCTGAAGTTGCCTGTGAATGTGGAGTTGTTGGCATGTGAAACCCGCATGTGGAGCATTCGTTTGTGTGGGATGCTCTACCAGGTTGATTTCAGTCCTAGCCATACAAAGGGCACTAAGCATAGAGTGTGAAAACTGAGTTTCCTTGAGAGCTGCTTGGAAGCCTGATGGTGTGTGAAGTTAGTGAGCCAAATGGAGTTGTTCTCCCACAAGAACCACTCGGCTGATCCTTCTTCAATATGCCCTTCACCAACATGCAGTGTTTCCTTGATTGAATTAGCTCTCACACCAATATTTGCGTCTAGAGCCTTTGCATTGAGGTCTATTTGAAAACGGCTGTGGCGCTGAAGTTGCCTGTGAATGTGGAGTTGGTGGCATGTGAAACCCGCATGTGGAGCATTCGTTTGTGTGGGATGCTCTACCATGTTCATTTCAGTCCTAGCCATACAAAGGGCACTAAGCATAGAGTGTGAAAACTGAGTTTGCTTGAGAGCTGCTTGGAAGCCTGATGGTGTGTGAAGTTAGTGAGCCAAATGGAGTTGTTCTCCCACAAGAACCACTCGGCTGATCCTTCTTCAATATGCGTTTCACCAACATGCAATGTTTCCTTGATTGAATTAGCTCTCACACCAATATTTGCGTCTAGAGCCTTTGCTTTGAGGGCTATCTGAAAACGGCTGTGGCGCTGAAGTTGCCTGTGAATGTGGAGCTGGTGGCATGTGAAACCCGCATGTGGAGCATTCGTTTGTGTGGGATGCTCTACCAGGTTCATTCCTAGATAATGCACTCAAAGGGCACTAAGCATAGAGTGTGAAAACTGAGTTTCCTTGAGAGCTGCTTGGAAGCCTGATGGTGTGTGAAGTTAGTGAGCCAAATGGAGTTGTTCTCCCACAAGAACCACTCGGCTGATCCTTCTTCAATATGCCCTTCACCAACATGCAGTGTTTCCTTGATTGAATTAGCTCTCACACCAATATTTGCGTCTAGAGCCTTTGCATTGAGGGCTATCTGAAAACGGCTGTGGCGCTGAAGTTGCCTGTGAATGTGGAGTTGGTGGCATGTGAAACCCGCAAGTGGAGCATTCGTTTATGTGGGATGCTCACCAAGCTTCATTTCAGTCCTAGGCACTGAAAGGGCACTAAGCATAGAGTGTGAAAACTGAGTTTCCTTGAGAGCTGCTTGGAAGCCTGATGGTGTGTGAAGTTAGTGAGCCAAATGGAGTTGTTCTCCCACAAGAACCACTCGGCTGATCCTTCTTCAATATGCCCTTCACCAACATGCAGTGTTTCCTTGATTGAATTAGCTCTCACACCAATATTTGCGTCTAGAGCCTTTGCATTGAGGGCTATCTGAAAACGGCTGTGGCGCTGAAGTTGCCTGTGAATGTGGAGTTGGTGGCATGTGAAACCCGCATGTGGAGCAATCGTTTGTGTGGGATGCTCTACCAGGTTCATTTCAGTCCTAGCCATACAAAGGGCACTAAGCATAGAGTGTGAAAACTGAGTTTCCTTGAGAGCTGATTGGAAGCCTGATGGTGTGTGAAGTTAGTGAGCCAAATGGAGTTGTTCTCCCACAAGAACCACTCGGCTGATCCTTCTTCAATATGCCCTTCACCAACATGCAGTGTTTCCTTGATTGAATTAGCTCTCACACCAATATTTGCGTCTAGAGCCTTTGCATTGAGGGCTATCTGAAAACGGCTGTGGCGCTGAAGTTGCCTGTGAATGTGGAGTTGGTGGCATGTGAAACCCGCATGTGGAGCATTCGTTTGTGTGGGATGCTCTACCAGGTTCATTTCAGTCCTAGCCATACAAAGGGCACTAAGCATAGAGTGTGAAAACTGAGTTTCCTTGAGAGCTGTTTGGAAGCCTGATGGTGTGTGAAGTTAGTGAGCCAAATGGAGTTGTTCTCCCACAAGAACCACTCGGCTGATCCTTCTTCAATATGCCCTTCACCAACATGCAGTGTTTCCTTGATTGAATTAGCTCTCACACCAATATTTGCGTCTAGAGCCTTTGCATTGAGGGCTATCTGAAAACAGCTGTGGCGCTGAAGTTGCCTGTGAATGTGGAGTTGGTGGCATGTGAAACCCGCATGTGGAGCATTCGTTTGTGTGGGATGCTCTACCAGGTTCATTCCTAGATAATGCACTCAAAGGGCACTAAACATAGTGTGTGAAAACTGAGTTTCCTTGAGAGCTGCTTGGAAGCCTGATGGTGTGTGAAGTTAGTGAGCCAAATGGAGTTGTTCTCCCACAAAAACCACTCGGCTGATCCTTCTTCAATATGCCCTTCACCAACATGCAGTGTTTCCTTGATTGAATTAGCTCTCACACCAATATTTGCGTCTAGAGCCTTTGCATTGAGGGCTATCTGAAAACGGCTGTGGCGCTGAAGTTGCCTGTGAATGTGGAGTTGGTGGCATGTGAAACCCGCATGTGGAGCATTCGTTTGTGTGGGATGCTCTACCAGGTTCATTCCTAGATAATGTACTCAAAGGGCACTAAGCATAGAGTGTGAAAACTGAGTTTCCTTGAGAGCTGCTTGGAAGCCTGATGGTGTGTGAAGTTAGTGAGCCAAATGGAGTTGTTCTCCCACAAGAACCACTCGGCTGATCCTTCTTCAATATGCCCTTCACCAACATGCAGTGTTTCCTTGATTGAATTAGCTCTCACACCAATATTTGCGTCTAGAGCCTTTGCATTGAGGGCTATCTGAAAACGGCTGTGGCGCTGAAGTTGCCTGTGAATGTGGAGTTGGTGGCATGTGAAACCCGCATGTGGAGCATTCGTTTGTGTGGGATGCTCTACCAGGTTCATTCCTAGATAATGCACTCAAAGGGCACTAAGCATAGAGTGTGACAACTGAGTTTTCTTGAGAGCTGCTTGGAAGTCTGATGGTGTGTGAATTTAGTGAGCCAAATGGAGTTGTTCTCCCACAAGAACCACTCGGCTGATCCTTCTTCAATATGCCCTTCACCAACATGCAGTGTTTCCTTGATTGAATTAGCTCTCACACCAATATTGGCGTCTAGAGCCTTTGCATTGAGGGCTATCTGAAAACGGCTGTGGCGCTGAAGTTGCCTGTGAATGTGGAGTTGGTGGCATGTGAAACCCGCATGTGGAGCATTCGTTTATGTGGGATGCTCTACCAGGTTCCTTCCTAGATAATGCACTCAAAGGGCACTAAACATAGAGTGTGAAAACTGAGTTTCCTGAGAGCTGCTTAGAAGCCTGATGGTGTGTGAAGTTAGTGAGCCAAATGGAGTTGTTCTCCCACAAGAACCACTCGGCTGATCCTTCTTCAATATGCCCTTCACCAACATGCAGTGTTTCCTTGATTGAATTAGCTCTCACACCAATATTTGCGTCTAGAGCCTTTGCATTGAGGGCTATCTGAAAATGGCTGTGGCGCTGAAGTTGCCTGTGAATGTGGAGTTGGTGGCATGTGAAACCCGCATGTGGAGCATTCGTTTGTGTGGGATGCTCTACCAGGTTCATTTCAGTCCTAGCCATACAAAGGGCACTAAGCATAGAGTGTGAAAACTGAGTTTCCTTGAGAGCTGCTTGGAAGCCTGATGGTGTGTGAAGTTAGTGAGCCAAATGGAGTTGTTCTCCCACAAGAACCACTCGGCTGATCCTTCTTCCATATGCCCTTCACCAACATGCAGTGTTTCCTTGATTGAATTAGCTCTCACACCAATATTTGCGTCTAGAGCCTTTGCATTGAGGGCTATCTGAAAACGGCTGTGGCGCTGAAGTTGCCTGTGAATGTGGAGTTGTTGGCATGTGAAACCCGCATGTGGAGCATTCGTTTGTGTGGGATGCTCTACCAGGTTCATTTCAGTCCTAGGCACTCAAAGGGCACTAAGCATAGAGTGTGAAAACTGAGTTTCCTTGAGAGCTGCTTGGAAGCCTGATGGTGTGTGAAGTTAGTGAGCCAAATGGAGTTGTTCTCCCACAAGAACCACTCGGCTGATCCTTCTTCAATATGCCCTTCAACAGCATGCAGTGTTTCCTTGATTGAATTAGCTCTCACACCAATATTTGCGTCTAGAGCCTTTGCATTGAGGGCTATCTGAAAACGGCTGTGGCGCTGAAGTTGCCTGTGAATGTGGAGTTGGTGGCATGTGAAACCCGCATGTGGAGCAATCGTTTGTGTGGGATGCTGACCAAGCTTCATTTCAGTGCTAGGCACACAAAGAGCACTAAGCATAGAGTGTGAAAACTGAGTTTCCTTGAGAGCTGCTTGGAAGCCTGATGGTGTGTGAAGTTAGTGAGCCAAATGGAGTTGTTCTCCCACAAGAACCACTCGGCTGATCCTTCTTCAATATGCCCTTCACCAACATGCAGTGTTTCCTTGATTGAATAAGCTCTCACACCAATATTTGCATCTAGAGCCTTTGCATTGAGGGCTATCTGAAAACGGCTGTGGCGCTGAAGTTGCCTGTGAATGTGGAGTTGGTGGCATGTGAAACCCGCCTGTGGAGCATTCGTTTGTGTGGGATGCTCTACCAGGTTCATTTCAGTGCTAGCCATACAAAGGGCACTAAGCATAGTGTGTGAAAACTGAGTTTGCTTGAGAGCTGCTTGGAAGCCTGATGGTGTGTGAAGTTAGTGAGCCAAATGGAGTTGTTCTCCACAAGAACCACTCGGCTGATCCTTCTTCAATATGCCCTTCACCAACATGCAGTGTTTCCTTGATTGAATTAGCTCTCACACCAATATTTGCGTCTAGAGCCTTTGCATTGAGGGCTATCTGAAAACGGCTGTGGCGCTGAAGTTGCCTGTGAATGTGGAGTTGTTGGCATGTGAAACCCGCATGTGGAGCATTCGTTTGTGTGGGATGCTCTACCAGGTTCATTTCAGTCCTAGCCATACAAAGGGCACTAAGCATAGAGTGTGAAAACTGAGTTTCCTTGAGAGCTGCTTGGAAGCCTGATGGTGTGTGAAGTTAGTGAGCCAAATGGAGTTGTTCTCCCACAAGAACCACTCGGCTGATCCTTCTTCAATATGCCCTTCACCAACATGCAGTGTTTCCTTGATTGAATAAGCTCTCACACCAATATTTGCATCTAGAGCCTTTGCATTGAGGCTATCTGAAAACGGCTGTGGCGCTGAAGTTGCCTGTGAATGTGGAGTTGGTGGCAAGTGAAACCCGCATGTGGAGCATTCGTTTGTGTGGGATGCTCTACCAGGTTGATTTCAGTCCTAGCCATACAAAGGGCACTAAGCATAGAGTGTGAAAACTGAGTTTCCTTGAGAGCTGCTTGGAAGCCTGATGGTGTGTGAAGTTAGTGAGCCAAATGGAGTTGTTCTCCCACAAGAACCACTCGGCTGATCCTTCTTCAATATGCCCTTCACCAACATGCAGTGTTTCCTTGATTGAATTAGCTCTCACACCAATATTTGCGTCTAGAGCCTTTGCATTGAGGTCTATTTGAAAACGGCTGTGGCGCTGAAGTTGCCTGTGAATGTGGAGTTGGTGGCATGTGAAACCCGCATGTGGAGCATTCGTTTGTGTGGATGCTCTACCATGTTCATTTCAGTCCTAGCCATACAAAGGGCACTAAGCATAGAGTGTGAAAACTGAGTTTGCTTGAGAGCTGCTTGGAAGCCTGATGGTGTGTGAAGTTAGTGAGCCAAATGGAGTTGTTCTCCCACAAGAACCACTCGGCTGATCCTTCTTCAATATGCGTTTCACCAACATGCAATGTTTCCTTGATTGAATTAGCTCTCACACCAATATTTGCGTCTAGAGCCTTTGCTTTGAGGGCTATCTGAAAACGGCTGTGGCGCTGAAGTTGCCTGTGAATGTGGAGCTGGTGGCATGTGAAACCCGCATGTGGAGCATTCGTTTGTGTGGGATGCTCTACCAGGTTCATTCCTAGATAATGCACTCAAAGGGCACTAAGCATAGAGTGTGAAAACTGAGTTTCCTTGAGAGCTGCTTGGAAGCCTGATGGTGTGTGAAGTTAGTGAGCCAAATGGAGTTGTTCTCCCACAAGAACCACTCGGCTGATCCTTCTTCAATATGTCCTTCACCAACATGCAGTGTTTCCTTGATTGAATTAGCTCTCACACCAATATTTGCGTCTAGAGCCTTTGCATTGAGGGCTATCTGAAAACGGCTGTGGCGCTGAAGTTGCCTGTGAATGTGGAGTTGGTGGCATGTGAAACACGCATGTGGAGCATTCGTTTCTGTAGGATGCTGACCAAGCTTCATTTCAGTCCTAGCCATACAAAGGGCACTAAGCATAGAGTGTGAAAACTGAGTTTCCTTGAGAGCTGCTTGGAAGCCTGATGGTGTGTGAAGTTAGTGAGCCAAATGGAGTTGTTCTCCCACAAGAACCACTCGGCTGATCCTTCTTCAATATGCGCTTCACCAACATGCAGTGTTTCCTTGATTGAATTAGCTCTCACACCAATATTTGCGTCTAGAGCCTTTGCATTGAGGGCTATCTGAAAACGGCTGTGGCACTGAAGTTGCCTGTGAATGTGGAGTTGGTGGCATGTGAAACCCGCATGTGGAGCATTCGTTTGTGTGGGATGCTGACCAAGCTTCATTTCAGTCTTAGGCATACAAAGAGCACTAAGCATAGAGTGTGAAAACTGAGTTTCCTTGAGAGCTGCTTGGAAGCCTGATGGTGTGTGAAGTTAGTGAGCCAAATGGAGTTGTTCTCCCACAAGAACCACTCGGCTGATCCTTCTTCAATATGCCCTTCACCAACATGCAGTGTTTCCTTGATTGAATTAGCTCTCACACCAATATTTGCGTCTAGAGCCTTTGCATTGAGGGCTATCTGAAAACGGCTGTGGCACTGAAGTTGCCTGTGAATGTGGAGTTGGTGGCATGTGAAACCCGCATGTGGAGCATTCGTTTGTGTGGGATGCTGACCAAGCTTCATTTCAGTCCTAGGCATACAAAGAGCACTAAGCATAGAGTGTGAAAACTGAGTTTCCTTGAGAGCTGCTTGGAAGCCTGATGGTGTGTGAAGTTAGTGAGCCAAATGGAGTTGTTCTCCCACAAGAACCACTCGGCTGATCCTTCTTCAATATGCCCTTCACCAACATGCAGTGTTTCCTTGATTGAATTAGCTCTCACACCAATATTTGCGTCTAGAGCCTTTGCATTGAGGGCTATCTGAAAACGGCTGTGGCGCTGAAGTTGCCTGTGAATGTGGAGTTGGTGGCATGTGAAACCCGCATGTGGAGCAATCGTTTGTGTGGGATGCTCTACCAGGTTCATTTCAGTCCTAGCCATACAAAGGGCACTAAGCATAGAGTGTGAAAACTGAGTTTCCTTGAGAGCTGATTGGAAGCCTGATGGTGTGTGAAGTTAGTGAGCCAAATGGAGTTGTTCTCCCACAAGAACCACTCGGCTGATCCTTCTTCAATATGCCCTTCACCAACATGCAGTGTTTCCTTGATTGAATTAGCTCTCACACCAATATTTGCGTCTAGAGCCTTTGCATTGAGGGCTATCTGAAAACGGCTGTGGCGCTGAAGTTGCCTGTGAATGTGGAGTTGGTGGCATGTGAAACCCGCATGTGGAGCATTCGTTTGTGTGGGATGCTCTACCAGGTTCATTTCAGTCCTAGCCATACAAAGGGCACTAAGCATAGAGTGTGAAAACTGAGTTTCCTTGAGAGCTGTTTGGAAGCCTGATGGTGTGTGCAGTTAGTGAGCCAAATGGAGTTGTTCTCCCACAAGAACCACTCGGCTGATCCTTCTTCAATATGCCCTTCACCAACATGCAGTGTTTCCTTGATTGAATTAGCTCTCACACCAATATTTGCGTCTAGAGCCTTTGCATTGAGGGCTATCTGAAAACAGCTGTGGCGCTGAAGTTGCCTGTGAATGTGGAGTTGGTGGCATGTGAAACCCGCATGTGGAGCATTCGTTTGTGTGGGATGCTCTACCAGGTTCATTCCTAGATAATGCACTCAAAGGGCACTAAACATAGTGTGTGAAAACTGAGTTTCCTTGAGAGCTGCTTGGAAGCCTGATGGTGTGTGAAGTTAGTGAGCCAAATGGAGTTGTTCTCCCACAAGAACCACTCGGCTGATCCTTCTTCAATATGCCCTTCACCAGCATGCAGTGTTTCCTTGATTGAATTAGCTCTCACACCAATATTTGCGTCTAGAGCCTTTGCATTGAGGGCTATCTGAAAACGGCTGTGGCGCTGAAGTTGCCTGTGAATGTGGAGTTGGTGGCATGTGAAACCCGCATGTGGAGCATTCGTTTGTGTGGGGTGTTCTACCAGGTTCATTCCTAGATAATGCACTCAAAGGGCACTAAGCATAGAGTGTGAAAACTGAGTTTCCTTGAGGGCTGCTTGGAAGCCTGATGGTGTGTGAAGTTAGTGAGCCAAATGGAGTTGTTCTCCCACAAGAACCACTCGGCTGATCCTTCTTCAATATGCCCTTCACCAACATGCAGTGTTTCCTTGATTGAATTAGCTCTCACACCAATATTTGCGTCTAGAGCCTTTGCATTGAGGGCTATCTGAAAACGGCTGTGGCGCTGAAGTTGCCTGTGAATGTGGAGTTGGTGGCATGTGAAACCCGCATGTGGAGCATTCGTTTGTGTGGGATGCTCTACCATGTTCATTTCAGTCCTAGCCATACAAAGGGCACTAAGCATAGAGTGTGAAAACTGAGTTTGCTTGAGAGCTGCTTGGAAGCCTGATGGTGTGTGAAGTTAGTGAGCCAAATGGAGTTGTTCTCCCACAAGAACCACTCGGCTGATCCTTCTTCAATATGCGTTTCACCAACATGCAATGTTTCCTTGATTGAATTAGCTCTCACACCAATATTTGCGTCTAGAGCCTTTGCTTTGAGGGCTATCTGAAAACGGCTGTGGCGCTGAAGTTGCCTGTGAATGTGGAGCTGGTGGCATGTGAAACCCGCATGTGGAGCATTCGTTTGTGTGGGATGCTCTACCAGGTTCATTCCTAGATAATGCACTCAAAGGGCACTAAGCATAGAGTGTGAAAACTGAGTTTCCTTGAGAGCTGCTTGGAAGCCTGATGGTGTGTGAAGTTAGTGAGCCAAATGGAGTTGTTCTCCCACAAGAACCACTCGGCTGATCCTTCTTCAATATGTCCTTCACCAACATGCAGTGTTTCCTTGATTGAATTAGCTCTCACACCAATATTTGCGTCTAGAGCCTTTGCATTGAGGGCTATCTGAAAACGGCTGTGGCGCTGAAGTTGCCTGTGAATGTGGAGTTGGTGGCATGTGAAACACGCATGTGGAGCATTCGTTTCTGTAGGATGCTGACCAAGCTTCATTTCAGTCCTAGCCATACAAAGGGCACTAAGCATAGAGTGTGAAAACTGAGTTTCCTTGAGAGCTGCTTGGAAGCCTGATGGTGTGTGAAGTTAGTGAGCCAAATGGAGTTGTTCTCCCACAAGAACCACTCGGCTGATCCTTCTTCAATATACCCTTCACCAACATGCAGTGTTTCCTTGATTGAATTAGCTCTCACAACAATATTTGCGTCTAGAGCCTTTGCATTGAGGGCTATCTGAAAACGGCTGTGGTGCTGAAGTTGCCTGTGAATGTGGAGTTGGTGGCATGTGAAACCCGCATGTGGAGCATTCGTTTGTGTGGGATGCTGAACAAGCTTCATTTCAGTGCTAGGCACACAAAGAGCACTAAGCATAGAGTGTGAAAACTGAGTTTCCTTGAGAGCTGCTTGGAAGCCTGATGGTGTGTGAAGTTAGTGAGCCAAATGGAGTTGTTCTCCCACAAGAACCACTCGGCTGATCCTTCTTCAATATGCCCTTCACCAACATGCAGTGTTTCCTTGATTGAATTAGCTCTCACACCAATATTTGCGTCTAGAGCCTTTGCATTGAGGGCTATCTGAAAACGGCTGTGGCGCTGAAGTTGCCTGTGAATGTGGAGTTGGTGGCATGTGAAACCCGCATGTGGAGCATTCGTTTGTGTGGGATGCTCTACCAGGTTCATTTCAGTCCTAGCCATACAAAGGGCACTAAGCATAGAGTGTGAAAACTGAGTTTCCTTGAGAGCTGTTTGGAAGCCTGATGGTGTGTGAAGTTAGTGAGCCAAATGGAGTTGTTCTCCCACAAGAACCACTCGGCTGATCCTTCTTCAATATGCCCTTCACCAACATGCAGTGTTTCCTTGATTGAATTAGCTCTCACACCAATATTTGCGTCTAGAGCCTTTGCATTGAGGGCTATCTGAAAACAGCTGTGGCGCTGAAGTTGCCTGTGAATGTGGAGTTGGTGGCATGTGAAACCCGCATGTGGAGCATTCGTTTGTGTGGGATGCTCTACCAGGTTCATTCCTAGATAATGCACTCAAAGGGCACTAAACATAGTGTGTGAAAACTGAGTTTCCTTGAGAGCTGCTTGGAAGCCTGATGGTGTGTGAAGTTAGTGAGCCAAATGGAGTTGTTCTCCCACAAGAACCACTCGGCTGATCCTTCTTCAATATGCCCTTCACCAACATGCAGTGTTTCCTTGATTGAATTAGCTCTCACACCAATATTTGCGTCTAGAGCCTTTGCATTGAGGGCTATCTGAAAACGGCTGTGGCGCTGAAGTTGCCTGTGAATGTGGAGTTGGTGGCATGTGAAACCCGCATGTGGAGCATTCGTTTGTGTGGGGTGTTCTACCAGGTTCATTCCTAGATAATGCACTCAAAGGGCACTAAGCATAGAGTGTGAAAACTGAGTTTCCTTGAGGGCTGCTTGGAAGCCTGATGGTGTGTGAAGTTAGTGAGCCAAATGGAGTTGTTCTCCCACAAGAACCACTCGGCTGATCCTTCTTCAATATGCCCTTCACCAACATGCAGTGTTTCCTTGATTGAATTAGCTCTCACACCAATATTTGCGTCTAGAGCCTTTGCATTGAGGGCTATCTGAAAACGGCTGTGGCGCTGAAGTTGCCTGTGAATGTGGAGTTGGTGGCATGTGAAACCCGCATGTGGAGCATTCGTTTGTGTGGGATGCTCTACCAGGTTCATTCCTAGATAATGCACTCAAAGGGCACTAAGCATAGAGTGTGAAAACTGAGTTTCCTTGAGAGCTGCTTGGAAGCCTGATGGTGTGTGAAGTTAGTGAGCCAAATGGAGTTGTTCTCCCACAAGAACCACTCGGCTGATCCTTCTTCAATATGCCCTTCACCAACATGCAGTGTTTCCTTGATTGAATTAGCTCTCACACCAATATTTGCGTCTAGAGCCTTTGCATTGATGGCTATCTGAAAACGGCTGTGGCGCTGAAGTTGCCTGTGAATGTGGAGTTGGTGGCATGTGAAACCCGCATGTGGAGCATTCGTTTGTGTGGGATGCTGAACAAGCTTCATTTCAGTGCTAGGCACACAAAGAGCACTAAGCATAGAGTGTGAACACTGAGTTTCCTTGAGAGCTGCTTGGAAGCCTATTGGTGTGTGAAGTTAGTGAGCCAAATGGAGTTGTTCTCCACAAGAACCACTCGGCTGATCCTTCTTCAATATGCCCTTCACCAACATGCAGTGTTTCCTTGATTGAATTAGCTCTCACACCAATATTTGCGTCTAGAGCCTTTGCATTGAGGGCTATCTGAAAACGGCTGTGGCGCTGAAGTTGCCTGTGAATGTGGAGTTGGTGGCATGTGAAACCCGCATGTGGAGCATTCGTACGTGTGGGATGCTCTACCATGTTCATTCCTAGATAATGCACTCAAAGGGCACTAAGCATAGAGTGTGAAAACTGAGTTTCCTTGAGAGCTGCTTGAAAGCCTGATGGTGTGTGAAGTTAGTGAGCCAAATGGAGTTGTTCTCCCACAAGAACCACTCGGCTGATCCTTCTTCAATATGCCCTTCACCAACATGCAGTGTTTCCTTGATTGAATTAGCTCTCACACCAATATTTGCGTCTAGAGCCTTTGCATTGAGGGCTATCTGAAAACGGCTGTGGCGCTGAAGTTGCCTGTGAATGTGGAGTTGGTGGCATGTGAAACCCGCATGTGGAGCATTCGTTTGTGTGGGATGCTCTACCAGGTTCCTTCCTAGATAATGCATTCAAAGGGCACTAAGCATAGAGTGTGAAAACTGAGTTTCCTTGAGAGCTGCTTGGAAGCCTGATGGTGTGTGAAGTTAGTGAGCCAAATGGAGTTGATCTCCACAAGAACCACTCGGCTGATCCTTCTTCAATATGCCCTTCACCAACATGCAGTGTTTCCTTGATTGAATTAGCTCTCACACCAATATTTGCGTCTAGAGCCTTTGCATTGAGGGCTATCTGAAAACGGCTGTGGCGCTGAAGTTGCCTGTGAATGTGGAGTTGGTGGCATGTGAAACCCGCATGTGGAGCATTCGTTTGTGTGGGATGCTCTACCAGGTTCATTCCTAGATAATGCACTCAAAGGGCACTAAGCATAGAGTGTGAAAACTGAGTTTCCTTGAGAGCTGCTTGGAAGCCTGATGGTGTGTGAAGTTAGTGAGCCAAATGGAGTTGTTCTCCCACAAGAACCACTCGGCTGATCCTTCTTCAATATGCCCTTCACCAACATGCAGTGTTTCCTTGATTGAATTAGCTCTCACACCAATATTTGCGTCTAGAGCCTTTGCATTGAGGGCTATCTGAAAACGGCTGTGGCGCTGAAGTTGCCTGTGAATGTGGAGTTGGTGGCATGTGAAACCCGCATGTGGAGCATTCGTTTGTGTGGGATGCTGAACAAGCTTCATTTCAGTGCTAGGCACACAAAGAGCACTAAGCATAGAGTGTGAACACTGAGTTTCCTTGAGAGCTGCTTGGAAGCCTGATGGTGTGTGAAGTTAGTGAGCCAAATGGAGTTGTTCTCCCACAAGAACCACTCGGCTGATCCTTCTTCAATATGCCCTTCACCAACATGCAGTGTTTCCTTGATTGAATTAGCTCTCACACCAATATTTGCGTCTAGAGCCTTTGCATTGAGGGCTATCTGAAAACGGCTGTGGCGCTGAAGTTGCCTGTGAATGTGGAGTTGGTGGCATGTGAAACCCGCATGTGGAGCATTCGTACGTGTGGGATGCTCTACCATGTTCATTCCTAGATAATGCACTCAAAGGGCACTAAGCATAGAGTGTGAAAACTGAGTTTCCTTGAGAGCTGCTTGGAAGCCTGATGGTGTGTGAAGTTAGTGAGCCAAATGGAGTTGTTCTCCCACAAGAACCACTCGGCTGATCCTTCTTCAATATGCCCTTCACCAACATGCAGTGTTTCCTTGATTGAATTAGCTCTCACACCAATATTTGCGTCTAGAGCCTTTGCATTGAGGGCTATCTGAAAACGGCTGTGGCGCTGAAGTTGCCTGTGAATGTGGAGTTGGTGGCATGTGAAACCCGCATGTGGAGCATTCGTTTGTGTGGGATGCTCTACCAGGTTCCTTCCTAGATAATGCATTCAAAGGGCACTAAGCATAGAGTGTGAAAACTGAGTTTCCTTGAGAGCTGCTTGGAAGCCTGATGGTGTGTGAAGTTAGTGAGCCAAATGGAGTTGATCTCCCACAAGAACCACTCGGCTGATCCTTCTTCAATATGCCCTTCACCAACATGCAGTGTTTCCTTGATTGAATTAGCTCTCACACCAATATTTGCGTCTAGAGCCTTTGCATTGAGGGCTATCTGAAAACGGCTGTGGCGCTGAAGTTGCCTGTGAATGTGGAGTTGGTGGCATGTGAAACCCGCATGTGGAGCATTCGTTTGTGTGGGATGCTCTACCAGGTTCATTCCTAGATAATGCACTCAAAGGGCACTAAGCATAGAGTGTGAAAACTGAGTTTCCTTGAGAGCTGCTTGGAAGCCTGATGGTGTGTGAAGTTAGTGAGCCAAATGGAGTTGTTCTCCCACAAGAACCACTCGGCTGATCCTTCTTCAATATGCCCTTCACCAACATGCAGTGTTTCCTTGATTGAATGAGCTCTCACACCAATATTTGCGTCTAGAGCCTTTGCATTGAGGGCTATCTGAAAACGGCTGTGGCGCTGAAGTTGCCTGTGAATGTGGAGTTGGTGGCATGTGAAACCCGCATGTGGAGCATTCGTTTGTGTGGGATGCTGACCAAGCTTCATTTCAGTCCTAGGCACACAAAGAGCACTAAGCATAGAGTGTGAAAACTGAGTTTCCTTGAGAGCTGCTTGGAAGCCTGATGGTGTGTGAAGTTAGTGAGCCAAATGGAGTTGTTCTCCCACAAGAACCACTCGGCTGATCCTTCTTCAATATGCCCTTCACCAACATGCAGTGTTTCCTTGATTGAATTAGCTCTCACACCAATATTTGCGTCTAGAGCCTTTGCATTGAGGGCTATCTGAAAACGGCTGTGGTGCTGAAGTTGCCTGTGAATGTGGAGTTGGTGGCATGTGAAACCCGCATGTGGAGCATTCGTTTGTGTGGGATGCTGACCAAGCTTCATTTCAGTGCTAGGCACACAAAGAGCACTAAGCATAGAGTGTGAAAACTGAGTTTCCTTGAGAGCTGCTTGGAAGCCTGATGGTGTGTGAAGTTAGTGAGCCAAATGGAGTTGTTCTCCCACAAGAACCACTCGGCTGATCCTTCTTCAATATGCCCTTCACCAACATGCAGTGTTTCCTTGATTGAATTAGCTCTCACACCAATATTTGCGTCTAGAGCCTTTGCATTGAGGGCTATCTGAAAACGGCTGTGGTGCTGAAGTTGCCTGTGAATGTGGAGTTGGTGGCATGTGAAACCCGCATGTGGAGCATTCGTTTGTGTGGGATGCTGACCAAGCTTCATTTCAGTGCTAGGCACACAAAGAGCACTAAGCATAGAGTGTGAAAACTGAGTTTCCTTGAGAGCTGCTTGGAAGCCTGATGGTGTGTGAAGTTAGTGAGCCAAATGGAGTTGTTCTCCCACAAGAACCACTCGGCTGATCCTTCTTCAATATGCCCTTCACCAACATGCAGTGTTTCCTTGATTGAATTAGCTCTCACACCAATATTTGCGTCTAGAGCCTTTGCATTGAGAGCTATCTGAAAACGGCTGTGGCGCTGAAGTTGCCTGTGAATGTGGAGTTGGTGGCATGTGAAACCCGCATGTGGAGCATTCGTACGTGTGGGATGCTCTACCATGTTCATTCCTAGATAATGCACTCAAAGGACACTAAGCATAGAGTGTGAAAACTGAGTTTCCTTGAGAGCTGCTTGGAAGCCTGATGGTGTGTGAAGTTAGTGAGCCAAATGGAGTTGTTCTCCCACAAGAACCACTCGGCTGATCCTTCTTCAATATGCCCTTCACCAACATGCAGTGTTTCCTTGATTGAATTAGCTCTCACACCAATATTTGCGTCTAGAGCCTTTGCATTGAGGGCTATCTGAAAACGGCTGTGGCGCTGAAGTTGCCTGTGAATGTGGAGTTGGTGGCATGTGAAACCCGCATGTGGAGCATTCGTTTGTGTGGGATGCTCTACCAGGTTCATTTCAGTCCTAGCCATACAAAGGGCACTAAGCATAGAGTGTGAAAACTGAGTTTCCTTGAGAGCTGCTTGGAAGCCTGATGGTGTGTGAAGTTAGTGAGCCAAATGGAGTTGTTCTCCCACAAGAACCACTCGGCTGATCCTTCTTCAATATGCCCTTCACCAACATGCATTGTTTCCTTGATTGAATTAGCTATCACACCAATATTTGCGTCTAGAGCCTTTGCATTGAGGACTATCTGAAAACGGCTGTGGCGCTGAAGTTGCCTGTGAATGTGGAGTTGGTGGCATGTGAAACCCGCATGTGGAGCATTCGTTTGTGTGGGATGCTCTACCAGGTTCATTCCTAAATAATGCACTCAAAGGGCACTAAGCATAGAGTGTGAAAACTGAGTTTCCTTGAGAGCTGCTTGGAAGCCTGATGGTGTGTGAAGTTAGTGAGCCAAATGGAGTTGTTCTCCCACAAGAACCACTCGGCTGATCCTTCTTCAATATGCCCTTCACCAACATGCAGTGTTTCCTTGATTGAATTAGCTCTCACAACAATATTTGCGTCTAGAGCCTTTGCATTGAGGGCTATCTGAAAACGGCTGTGGTGCTGAAGTTGCCTGTGAATGTGGAGTTGGTGGCATGTGAAACCCGCATGTGGAGCATTCGTTTGTGTGGGATGCTGAACAAGCTTCATTTCAGTGCTAGGCACACAAAGAGCACTAAGCATAGAGTGTGAAAACTGAGTTTCCTTGAGAGCTGCTTGGAAGCCTGATGGTGTGTGAAGTTAGTGAGCCAAATGGAGTTGTTCTCCCACAAGAACCACTCGGCTGATCCTTCTTCAATATGCCCTTCACCAACATGCAGTGTTTCCTTGATTGAATTAGCTCTCACACCAATATTTGCGTCTAGAGCCTTTGCATTGAGGGCTATCTGAAAACGGCTGTGGCGCTGAAGTTGCCTGTGAATGTGGAGTTGGTGGCATGTGAAACCCGCATGTGGAGCATTCGTTTGTGTGGGATGCTCTACCAGGTTCATTTCAGTCCTAGCCATACAAAGGGCACTAAGCATAGAGTGTGAAAACTGAGTTTCCTTGAGAGCTGTTTGGAAGCCTGATGGTGTGTGAAGTTAGTGAGCCAAATGGAGTTGTTCTCCCACAAGAACCACTCGGCTGATCCTTCTTCAATATGCCCTTCACCAACATGCAGTGTTTCCTTGATTGAATTAGCTCTCACACCAATATTTGCGTCTAGAGCCTTTGCATTGAGGGCTATCTGAAAACAGCTGTGGCGCTGAAGTTGCCTGTGAATGTGGAGTTGGTGGCATGTGAAACCCGCATGTGGAGCATTCGTTTGTGTGGGATGCGCTACCAGGTTCATTCCTAGATAATGCACTCAAAGGGCACTAAACATAGTGTGTGAAAACTGAGTTTCCTTGAGAGCTGCTTGGAAGCCTGATGGTGTGTGAAGTTAGTGAGCCAAATGGAGTTGTTCTCCCACAAGAACCACTCGGCTGATCCTTCTTCAATATGCCCTTCACCAACATGCAGTGTTTCCTTGATTGAATTAGCTCTCACACCAATATTTGCGTCTAGAGCCTTTGCATTGAGGGCTATCTGAAAACGGCTGTGGCGCTGAAGTTGCCTGTGAATGTGGAGTTGGTGGCATGTGAAACCCGCATGTGGAGCATTCGTTTGTGTGGGGTGTTCTACCAGGTTCATTCCTAGATAATGCACTCAAAGGGCACTAAGCATAGAGTGTGAAAACTGAGTTTCCTTGAGGGCTGCTTGGAAGCCTGATGGTGTGTGAAGTTAGTGAGCCAAATGGAGTTGTTCTCCCACAAGAACCACTCGGCTGATCCTTCTTCAATATGCCCTTCACCAACATGCAGTGTTTCCTTGATTGAATTAGCTCTCACACCAATATTTGCGTCTAGAGCCTTTGCATTGAGGGCTATCTGAAAACGGCTGTGGCGCTGAAGTTGCCTGTGAATGTGGAGTTGGTGGCATGTGAAACCCGCATGTGGAGCATTCGTTTGTGTGGGATGCTCTACCAGGTTCATTCCTAGATAATGCACTCAAAGGGCACTAAGCATAGAGTGTGAAAACTGAGTTTCCTTGAGAGCTGCTTGGAAGCCTGATGGTGTGTGAAGTTAGTGAGCCAAATGGAGTTGTTCTCCCACAAGAACCACTCGGCTGATCCTTCTTCAATATGCCCTTCACCAACATGCAGTGTTTCCTTGATTGAATTAGCTCTCACACCAATATTTGCGTCTAGAGCCTTTGCATTGAGGGCTATCTGAAAACGGCTGTGGCGCTGAAGTTGCCTGTGAATGTGGAGTTGGTGGCATGTGAAACCCGCATGTGGAGCATTCGTTTGTGTGGGATGCTGAACAAGCTTCATTTCAGTGCTAGGCACACAAAGAGCACTAAGCATAGAGTGTGAACACTGAGTTTCCTTGAGAGCTGCTTGGAAGCCTATTGGTGTGTGAAGTTAGTGAGCCAAATGGAGTTGTTCTCCCACAAGAACCACTCGGCTGATCCTTCTTCAATATGCCCTTCACCAACATGCAGTGTTTCCTTGATTGAATTAGCTCTCACACCAATATTTGCGTCTAGAGCCTTTGCATTGAGGGCTATCTGAAAACGGCTGTGGCGCTGAAGTTGCCTGTGAATGTGGAGTTGGTGGCATGTGAAACCCGCATGTGGAGCATTCGTACGTGTGGGATGCTCTACCATGTTCATTCCTAGATAATGCACTCAAAGGGCACTAAGCATAGAGTGTGAAAACTGAGTTTCCTTGAGAGCTGCTTGAAAGCCTGATGGTGTGTGAAGTTAGTGAGCCAAATGGAGTTGTTCTCCCACAAGAACCACTCGGCTGATCCTTCTTCAATATGCCCTTCACCAACATGCAGTGTTTCCTTGATTGAATTAGCTCTCACACCAATATTTGCGTCTAGAGCCTTTGCATTGAGGGCTATCTGAAAACGGCTGTGGCGCTGAAGTTGCCTGTGAATGTGGAGTTGGTGGCATGTGAAACCCGCATGTGGAGCATTCGTTTGTGTGGGATGCTCTACCAGGTTCCTTCCTAGATAATGCATTCAAAGGGCACTAAGCATAGAGTGTGAAAACTGAGTTTCCTTGAGAGCTGCTTGGAAGCCTGATGGTGTGTGAAGTTAGTGAGCCAAATGGAGTTGATCTCCCACAAGAACCACTCGGCTGATCCTTCTTCAATATGCCCTTCACCAACATGCAGTGTTTCCTTGATTGAATTAGCTCTCACACCAATATTTGCGTCTAGAGCCTTTGCATTGAGGGCTATCTGAAAACGGCTGTGGCGCTGAAGTTGCCTGTGAATGTGGAGTTGGTGGCATGTGAAACCCGCATGTGGAGCATTCGTTTGTGTGGGATGCTCTACCAGTTCATTCCTAGATAATGCACTCAAAGGGCACTAAGCATAGAGTGTGAAAACTGAGTTTCCTTGAGAGCTGCTTGGAAGCCTGATGGTGTGTGAAGTTAGTGAGCCAAATGGAGTTGTTCTCCCACAAGAACCACTCGGCTGATCCTTCTTCAATATGCCCTTCACCAACATGCAGTGTTTCCTTGATTGAATTAGCTCTCACACCAATATTTGCGTCTAGAGCCTTTGCATTGAGGGCTATCTGAAAACGGCTGTGGCGCTGAAGTTGCCTGTGAATGTGGAGTTGGTGGCATGTGAAACCCGCATGTGGAGCATTCGTTTGTGTGGGATGCTGAACAAGCTTCATTTCAGTGCTAGGCACACAAAGAGCACTAAGCATAGAGTGTGAACACTGAGTTTCCTTGAGAGCTGCTTGGAAGCCTATTGGTGTGTGAAGTTAGTGAGCCAAATGGAGTTGTTCTCCCACAAGAACCACTCGGCTGATCCTTCTTCAATATGCCCTTCACCAACATGCAGTGTTTCCTTGATTGAATTAGCTCTCACACCAATATTTGCGTCTAGAGCCTTTGCATTGAGGGCTATCTGAAAACGGCTGTGGCGCTGAAGTTGCCTGTGAATGTGGAGTTGGTGGCATGTGAAACCCGCATGTGGAGCATTCGTACGTGTGGGATGCTCTACCATGTTCATTCCTAGATAATGCACTCAAAGGGCACTAAGCATAGAGTGTGAAAACTGAGTTTCCTTGAGAGCTGCTTGGAAGCCTGATGGTGTGTGAAGTTAGTGAGCCAAATGGAGTTGTTCTCCCACAAGAACCACTCGGCTGATCCTTCTTCAATATGCCCTTCACCAACATGCAGTGTTTCCTTGATTGAATTAGCTCTCACACCAATATTTGCGTCTAGAGCCTTTGCATTGAGGGCTATCTGAAAACGGCTGTGGCGCTGAAGTTGCCTGTGAATGTGGAGTTGGTGGCATGTGAAACCCGCATGTGGAGCATTCGTTTGTGTGGGATGCTCTACCAGGTTCCTTCCTAGATAATGCATTCAAAGGGCACTAAGCATAGAGTGTGAAAACTGAGTTTCCTTGAGAGCTGCTTGGAAGCCTGATGGTGTGTGAAGTTAGTGAGCCAAATGGAGTTGATCTCCCACAAGAACCACTCGGCTGATCCTTCTTCAATATGCCCTTCACCAACATGCAGTGTTTCCTTGATTGAATTAGCTCTCACACCAATATTGCGTCTAGAGCCTTTGCATTGAGGGCTATCTGAAAACGGCTGTGGCGCTGAAGTTGCCTGTGAATGTGGAGTTGGTGGCATGTGAAACCCGCATGTGGAGCATTCGTTTGTGTGGGATGCTCTACCAGGTTCATTCCTAGATAATGCACTCAAAGGGCACTAAGCATAGAGTGTGAAAACTGAGTTTCCTTGAGAGCTGCTTGGAAGCCTGATGGTGTGTGAAGTTAGTGAGCCAAATGGAGTTGTTCTCCCACAAGAACCACTCGGCTGATCCTTCTTCAATATGCCCTTCACCAACATGCAGTGTTTCCTTGATTGAATGAGCTCTCACACCAATATTTGCGTCTAGAGCCTTTGCATTGAGGGCTATCTGAAAACGGCTGTGGCGCTGAAGTTGCCTGTGAATGTGGAGTTGGTGGCATGTGAAACCCGCATGTGGAGCATTCGTTTGTGTGGGATGCTGACCAAGCTTCATTCAGTCCTAGGCACACAAAGAGCACTAGCATAGAGTGTGAAAACTGAGTTTCCTTGAGAGCTGCTTGGAAGCCTGATGGTGTGTGAAGTTAGTGAGCCAAATGGAGTTGTTCTCCCACAAGAACCACTCGGCTGATCCTTCTTCAATATGCCCTTCACCAACATGCAGTGTTTCCTTGATTGAATTAGCTCTCACACCAATATTTGCGTCTAGAGCCTTTGCATTGAGGGCTATCTGAAAACGGCTGTGGTGCTGAAGTTGCCTGTGAATGTGGAGTTGGTGGCATGTGAAACCCGCATGTGGAGCATTCGTTTGTGTGGGATGCTGACCAAGCTTCATTTCAGTGCTAGGCACACAAAGAGCACTAAGCATAGAGTGTGAAAACTGAGTTTCCTTGAGAGCTGCTTGGAAGCCTGATGGTGTGTGAAGTTAGTGAGCCAAATGGAGTTGTTCTCCCACAAGAACCACTCGGCTGATCCTTCTTCAATATGCCCTTCACCACATGCAGTGTTTCCTTGATTGAATTAGCTCTCACACCAATATTTGCGTCTAGAGCCTTTGCATTGAGGGCTATCTGAAAACGGCTGTGGTGCTGAAGTTGCCTGTGAATGTGGAGTTGGTGGCATGTGAAACCCGCATGTGGAGCATTCGTTTGTGTGGGATGCTGACCAAGCTTCATTTCAGTGCTAGGCACACAAAGAGCACTAAGCATAGAGTGTGAAAACTGAGTTTCCTTGAGAGCTGCTTGGAAGCCTGATGGTGTGTGAAGTTAGTGAGCCAAATGGAGTTGTTCTCCCACAAGAACCACTCGGCTGATCCTTCTTCAATATGCCCTTCACCAACATGCAGTGTTTCCTTGATTGAATTAGCTCTCACACCAATATTTGCGTCTAGAGCCTTTGCATTGAGAGCTATCTGAAAACGGCTGTGGCGCTGAAGTTGCCTGTGAATGTGGAGTTGGTGGCATGTGAAACCCGCATGTGGAGCATTCGTACGTGTGGGATGCTCTACCATGTTCATTCCTAGATAATGCACTCAAAGGACACTAAGCATAGAGTGTGAAAACTGAGTTTCCTTGAGAGCTCTTTGGAAGCCTGATGGTGTGTGAAGTTAGTGAGCCAAATGGAGTTGTTCTCCCACAAGAACCACTCGGCTGATCCTTCTTCAATATGCCCTTCACCAACATGCAGTGTTTCCTTGATTGAATTAGCTCTCACACCAATATTTGCGTCTAGAGCCTTTGCATTGAGGGCTATCTGAAAACGGCTGTGGCGCTGAAGTTGCCTGTGAATGTGGAGTTGGTGGCATGTGAAACCCGCATGTGGAGCATTCGTTTGTGTGGGATGCTCTACCAGGTTCATTTCAGTCCTAGCCATACAAAGGGCACTAAGCATAGAGTGTGAAAACTGAGTTTCCTTGAGAGCTGCTTGGAAGCCTGATGGTGTGTGAAGTTAGTGAGCCAAATGGAGTTGTTCTCCCACAAGAACCACTCGGCTGATCCTTCTTCAATATGCCCTTCACCAACATGCATTGTTTCCTTGATTGAATTAGCTATCACACCAATATTTGCGTCTAGAGCCTTTGCATTGAGGACTATCTGAAAACGGCTGTGGCGCTGAAGTTGCCTGTGAATGTGGAGTTGGTGGCATGTGAAACCCGCATGTGGAGCATTCGTTTGTGTGGGATGCTCTACCAGGTTCATTCCTAAATAATGCACTCAAAGGGCACTAAGCATAGAGTGTGAAAACTGAGTTTCCTTGAGAGCTGCTTGGAAGCCTGATGGTGTGTGAAGTTAGTGAGTCAAATGGAGTTGTTCTCCCACAAGAACCACTCGGCTGGTCCTTCTTCAATATGCCCTTCACCAACATGCAGTGTTTCCTTGATTGAATTAGCTCTCTCACCAATATTTACGTCTAGAGCCTTTGCATTGAGGGCTATCTGAAAACGGCTGTGGCGCTGAAGTTGCCTGTGAATGTGGAGTTGGTGGCATGTGAAACCCGCATGTGGAACATTTGTTTGTGTGGGATGCTCTACCAGGTTCATTCCTAGATAATGCACTCAAAGGGCACTATGCATAGAGTGTGAAAACTGAGTTTCCTTGAGAGCTGCTTGGAAGCCTGATGGTGTGTGAAGTTAGTGAGCCAAATGGAGTTGTTCTCCCACGAGAACCACTCGGCTGATCCTTACTCAATATGCCCTTCACCAACATGCAGTGTTTCCTTGATTGAATTAGCTCTCACACCAATATTTGCGTCTAGAGCCTTTGCATTGAGGGCTATCTGAAAACGGCTGTGGCGCTGAAGTTGCCTGTGAATGTGGAGTTGGTGGCATGTGAAACCCGCATGTGGAGCATTCGTTTGTGTGGGATGCTCTACCAGGTTCATTCCTACATAATGCACTCAAAGGGCACTAAGCATAGAGTGTGAAAACTGAGTTTCCTTGAGAGCTGCTTGGAAGCTTGATGGTGTGTGAAGTTAGTGAGCCAAATGGAGTTGTTCTCCCACAAGAACCACTCGGCTGATCCTTCTTCAATATGCCCTTCACCAACATGCAGTGTTTCCTTGATTGAATTAGCTCTCACACCAATATTTACGTCTAGAGCCTTTGCGTTGAGGGCTATCTGAAAACGGCTGTGGCGCTGAAGTTGCCTGTGAATGTGGAGTTGGTGGCATGTGAAACCCGCATGTGGAGCATTCGTTTGTGTGGGATGCTCTACCAGGTTCATTTCAGTCCTAGCCATACAAAGGGCACTAAGCATAGAGTGTGAAAACTGAGTTTCCTTGAGAGCTGCTTGGAAGCCTGATGGTGTGTGAAGTTAGTGAGCCAAATGGAGTTGTTCTCCCACAAGAACCACTCGGCTGATCCTTCTTCAATATGCCCTTCACCAACATGCAGTGTTTCCTTGATTGAATTAGCTCTCACACCAATATTTGCGTCTAGAGCCTTTGCATTGAGGGCTATCTGAAAACGGCTGTGGCGCTGAAGTTGCCTGTGAATGTGGAGTTGGTGGCATGTGAAACCCGCATGTGGAGAATTCGTTTGTGTGGGATGCTTTACCAGGTTCATTTCAGTCCTAGCCATACAAAGGGCACTAAGCATAGAGTGTGAAAACTGAGTTTCCTTGAGAGCTGCTTGGAAGCCTGATGGTGTGTGAAGCTAGTGAGACAAATGGTGTTGTTCTCCCACAAGAACCACTCGGCTGATCCTTCTTCAATATGCCCTTCACCAACATGCAGTGTTTCCTTGATTGAATTAGCTCTCACACCAATATTTGCGTCTAGAGCCTTTGCATTGAGGGCTATCTGAAAACGGCTGTGGCGCTGAAGTTGCCTGTGAATGTGGAGTTGGTGGCATGTGAAACCTGCATGTGGAGCATTCGTTTGTGTGGGATGCTTTACCAGGTTCATCTCCGTCCTAGCCATAGAAAGGGCACTAAGCATAGAGTGTGAAAACTGAGTTTCCTTGAGAGCTGCTTGGAAGCCTGATGGTGTGTGAAGCTAGTGAGCCAAATGGTGTTGTTCTCCCACAAGAACCACTCGGCTGATCCTTCTTCAATATGCCCTTCACCAACATGCTGTGTTTCCTTGATTGAATTAGCTCTCACACCAATATTTGCGTCTAGAGCCTTTGCATTGAGGGCTATCTGAAAACGGCTGTGGCACTGAAGTTGCCTGTGATTGTGGAGTTGGTGGCATGTGAAACCCGCATGTGGAGCATTCGTTTGTGTGGGATGCTGACCAAGCTTCATTTCAGTCCTAAGCACACAAAGAGCACTAAGCATAGAGTGTGAAAACTGAGTTTCCTTGAGAGCTGCTTGGAAGCCTGATGGTGTGTGAAGTTAGTGAGCCCAAATGGAGTTGTTCTCCCACAAGAACCACTCGGCTGATCCTTCTTCAATATGCCCTTCACCAACCTGCAGTGTTTCCTTGATTGAATTAGCTCTCACACCAATATTTGCGTCTGAGAGCCTTTGCATTGAGGGCTATCTGAAAACGGCTGTGGCGCTGAAGTTGCCTGTGAATGTGGAGTTGGTGGCATGTGAAACCCGCATGTGGAACATTCGTTTGTGTGGGATGCTCTACCAGTTCATTA
>NW_026700784.1:0-76978 GCF_030435755.1 Ochotona princeps | reverse complement strand
TTAGAGTGTGAAAACTGAGTTTCCTTGAGAGCTGCTTGGAAGCCTGATGGTGTGTGAAGTTAGTTAGCCAAATGGAGTTGTTCTCCCACAAGAACCACTCGGCTGATCCTTCTTCAATATGCCCTTCACCAACATGCAGTGTTTCCTTGATTGAATTAGCTCTCACAGCAATATTTGCGTCTAGAGCCTTTGCATTGAGGGCTATCTGAAAACGGCTGTGGCGCTGAAGTTGCCTTGTGAATGTGGAGTTGGTGGCATGTGAAACCCGCATGTGGAGCATTCGTTTGTGTGGGATGCTCTACCAGGTTCATTCCTAGATAATGCACTCAAAGGGCACTAAGCATAGAGTGTGAAAACTGAGTTTCCTTGAGAGCTGCTTGGAAGCCTGATGGTGTGTGAAGTTAGTGAGCCAAATGGAGTTGTTCTCCCACAAGAACCACTCGGCTGATCCTTCTTCAATATGCCCTTCACCAACATGCAGTGTTTCCTTGATTGAATTAGCTCTCACACCAATATTTGCGTCTAGAGCCTTTGCATTGAGGGCTATCTGAAAACGGCTGTGGCGCTGAAGTTGCCTGTGAATGTGGAGTTGGTGGCATGTGAAACCTGCATGTGGAACATTCGTTTGTGTGGGATGCTCACCAAGCTTCATTTCAGTCCTAGGCACTCAAAGGGCACTAAGCACAGAGTGTGAAAACTGAGTTTCCTTGAGAGCTGCTTGGAAGCCTGATGGTGTGTGAAGTTAGTGAGCCAAATGGAGTTGTTCTCCCACAAGAACCCACTCGGCTGATTCTTCTTCAATATGCCCTTCACCAACATGCAGTGTTTCCTTGATTGAATTAGCTCTCACACCAATATTTGCGTCTAGAGCCTTTGCATTGAGGGCTATCTGAAAACGGCTGTGGCGCTGAAGTTGCCTGTGAATGTGGAGTTGGTGGCATGTGAAACCTGCATGTGAAGCATTCGTTTGTGTGGGATGCTCACCAAGGTTCATTTCAGTCCTAGGCACTCAAAGGGCACTAAGCATAGAGTGTGAAAACTGAATTTCCTTGAGAGCTGCTTGGAAGCCTGATGGTGTGTGATGTTAGTGAGCCAAATGGAGTTGTTCTCCACAGGAACCACTCGGCTGATTCTTCTTTCAATATGCCCTTCACCAACATGCAGTGTTTCCTTGATTGAATTAGCTCTCACACCAATATTTGCGTCTAGAGCCTTTGCATTGAGGGCTATCTGAAAACGGCTGTGGCGCTGAAGTTGCCTGTGAATGTGGAGTTGGTGGCATGTGAAACCCGCATGTGGAGCATTCTTTTGTGTGGGATGCTCTACCAGGTTCATTCCTAGATAATGCACTGAAAGGGCACTAAGCATAGAGTGTGAAAACTGAGTTTCCTTGAGAGCTGCTTGGAAGCCTGATGGTGTGTGAAGTTAGTGAGCCAAATGGAGTTGTTCTCCCACAAGAACCACTCGGCTGATCCTTCTTCAATATGCCCTTCACCAACATGCAGTGTTTCCTTGATTGAATTAGCTCTCACACCAATATTTGAGTCTAGAGCCGTTGCATTGAGGGCTATCTGAAAACGGCTGTGGCGCTGAAGTTGCCTGTGAATGTGGAGTTGGTGGCATGTGAAACCCGCATGTGGAGCATTCGTTTGTGTGGGATGCTCTACCAGGTTCATTCCTAGATAATGCACTCAAAGGGCACTAAGCATAGAGTGTGAAAACTGAGTTTCCTTGAGAGCTGCTTGGAAGCCTGATGGTGTGTGAAGTTAGTGAGCCAAATGGAGTTGTTCTCCCACAAGAACCACTCGGCTTATTCTTCTTCAATATGCCCTTCACCAAAATGCATTGTTTCCTTGATTGAATTAGCTCTCAAACCAGTATTTGCGTCTAGAGCCTTTGCATTGAGGGCTATCTGAAAACGGCTGTGGCGCTGAAGTTGCCTGTGAATGTGGAGTTGGTGGCATGTGAAACCCGCATGTGGAGCATTCGTTTGTGTGGGATGCTCTACCAGGTTCATTCCTAGATAATGCACTCCAAGGGCACTAAGCATAGAGTGTGAAAACTGAGTTTCCTTGAGAGCTGCTTGGAAGCCTGATGGTGTGTGAAGTTAGTGAGCCAAATGGAGTTGTTCTCCACAAGAACCACTCGGCTATTGATCCTTCTTCAATATGCCCCTTCACCAACATGCAGTGTTTCCTTGATTGAATTAGCTCTCACACCAATATTTGCGTCTAGAGCCTTTGCATTGAGGGCTATCTGAAAACGGCTGTGGCGCTGAAGTTGCCTGTGAATGTGGAGTTGGTGGCATGTGAAACCCGCATGTGGAGCATTCGTTTGTGTGGGATGCTCACCAAGCTTCATTTCAGTCCTAGGCACTCAAAGGGCACTAAGCATAGAGTGTGAAAACTGAGTTTCCTTGAGAGCTGCTTGGAAGCCTGATGGTGTGTGAAGTTAGTGAGCCAAATGGAGTTGTTCTCCCACAAGAACCACTCGGCTGATTCTTCTTCAATATGCCCTTCACCAACATGCAGTGTTTCCTTGATTGAATTAGCTCTCACAGCAATATTTGCGTCTAGAGCCTTTGCATTGAGGGCTATTTGAAAACGGCTGTGGCGCTGAAGTTGCCTGTGAATGTGGAGTTGGTGGCATGTGAAACCCGCATGTGGAGCATTCGTTTGTGTGGGATGCTCTACCAGGTTCATTCCTAGATAATGCACTCAAAGGGCACTAAGCATAGAGTGTGAAAACTGAGTTTCTTTGAGAGCTGCTTGGAAGCCTGATGGTGTGTGAAGTTAGTGAGCCAAACGGAGTTGTTCTCCCACAAGAACCACTCGACAGATCCTTCTTCATTATGCCCTTCACCAACATGCAGTGTTTCCTTGATTGCATTAGCTCTCACACCAATATTTGCGTTTAGACCCGTTGCATTGAGGGCTATCTAAAAACGGATGCGGCGCTGAAGTTGCCTGTGAATGTGGAGTTGGTGGCATGTGAAACCCGCATGTGGAGCATTCTTTTGTGTGGGATGCTCTACCAGGTTCATTCCTAGATAATGCACTCAAAGGGCACTAAGCATAGAGTGTGAAAACTGAGTTTCCTTGAGAGCTGCTTGGAAGCCTGATGGTGTGTGAAGTTAGTGAGCCAAATGGAGTTGTTCTCCCACAAGAACCACTCGGCTGATCCTTCTTCAATATGCCCTTCACCAACATGCAGTGTTTCCTTGATTGAATTAGCTCTCACAGCAATATTTGCGTCTAGAGCCTTTGCATTGAGGGCTATCTGAAAACGGCTGTGGCGCTGAAGTTGCCTGTGAATGTGGAGTTGGTGGCATGTGAAACCCGCATGTGGAGCATTCGTTTGTGTGGGATGCTCTACCAGGTTCATTCCTAGATAATGCACTCAAAGGGCACTAAGCATAGAGTGTGAAAACTGAGTTTCCTTGAGAGCTGCTTGGAAGCCTGATGGTGTGTGAAGTTAGTGAGCCAAATGGAGTTGTTCTCCCACAAGAACCACTCGGCTGATCCTTCTTCAATATGCCCTTCACCAACATGCAGTGTTTCCTTGATTGAATTAGCTCTCACACCAATATTTGCGTCTAGAGCCTTTGCATTGAGGGCTATCTGAAAACGGCTGTGGCGCTGAAGTTGCCTGTGAATGTGGAGTTGGTGGCATGTGAAACCTGCATGTGGAACATTCGTTTGTGTGGGATGCTCACCAAGCTTCATTTCAGTCCTAGGCACTCTAAGGGCACTAAGCATAGAGTGTGAAAACTGAGTTTCCTTGAGAGCTGCTTGGAAGCCTGATGGTGTGTGAAGTTAGTGAGCCAAATGGAGTTGTTCTCCCACAAGAACCACTCGGCTGATTCTTCTTCAATATGCCCTTCACCAACATGCAGTGTTTCCTTGATTGAATTAGCTCTCACACCAATATTTGAGTCTAGAGCCTTTGCATTGAGGGCTATGTGAAAACGGCTGTGGCGCTGAAGTTGCCTGTGAATGTGGAGTTGGTGGCATGTGAAACCTGCATGTGAAGCATTCGTTTGTGTGGGATGCTCACCAAGGTTCATTTCAGTCCTAGGCACTCAAAGGGCACTAAGCATAGAGTGTGAAAACTGAATTTCCTTGAGAGCTGCTTGGAAGCCTGATGGTGTGTGATGTTAGTGAGCCAAATGGAGTTGTTCTCCCACAGGAACCACTCGGCTGATTCTTCTTCAATATGCCCTTCACCAACATGCAGTGTTTCCTTGATTGAATTAGCTCTCACACCAATATTTGCGTCTAGAGCCTTTGCATTGAGGGCTATCTGAAAACGGCTGTGGCGCTGAAGTTGCCTGTGAATGTGGAGTTGGTGGCATGTGAAACCCGCATGTGGAGCATTCTTTTGTGTGGGATGCTCTACCAGGTTCATTCCTAGATAATGCACTGAAAGGGCACTAAGCATAGAGTGTGAAAACTGAGTTTCCTTGAGAGCTGCTTGGAAGCCTGATGGTGTGTGAAGTTAGTGAGCCAAATGGAGTTGTTCTCCCACAAGAACCACTCGGCTGATCCTTCTTCAATATGCCCTTCACCAACATGCAGTGTTTCCTTGATTGAATTAGCTCTCACACCAATATTTGAGTCTAGAGCCGTTGCATTGAGGGCTATCTGAAAACGGCTGTGGCGCTGAAGTTGCCTGTGAATGTGGAGTTGGTGGCATGTGAAACCCGCATGTGGAGCATTCGTTTGTGTGGGATGCTCTACCAGGTTCATTCCTAGATAATGCACTCAAAGGGCACTAAGCATAGAGTGTGAAAACTGAGTTTCCTTGAGAGCTGCTTGGAAGCCTGATGGTGTGTGAAGTTAGTGAGCCAAATGGAGTTGTTCTCCCACAAGAACCACTCGGCTTATTCTTCTTCAATATGCCCTTCACCAAAATGCATTGTTTCCTTGATTGAATTAGCTCTCAAACCAGTATTTGCGTCTAGAGCCTTTGCATTGAGGGCTATCTGAAAACGGCTGTGGCGCTGAAGTTGCCTGTGAATGTGGAGTTGGTGGCATGTGAAACCCGCATGTGGAGCATTCGTTTGTGTGGGATGCTCTACCAGGTTCATTCCTAGATAATGCACTCCAAGGGCACTAAGCATAGAGTGTGAAAACTGAGTTTCCTTGAGAGCTGCTTGGAAGCCTGATGGTGTGTGAAGTTAGTGAGCCAAATGGAGTTGTTCTCCCACAAGAACCACTCGGCTGATCCTTCTTCAATATGCCCTTCACCAACATGCAGTGTTTCCTTGATTGAATTAGCTCTCACACCAATATTTGCGTCTAGAGCCTTTGCATTGAGGGCTATCTGAAAACGGCTGTGGCGCTGAAGTTGCCTGTGAATGTGGAGTTGGTGGCATGTGAAACCCGCATGTGGAGCATTCGTTTGTGTGGGATGCTCACCAAGCTTCATTTCAGTCCTAGGCACTCAAAGGGCACTAAGCATAGAGTGTGAAAACTGAGTTTCCTTGAGAGCTGCTTGGAAGCCTGATGGTGTGTGAAGTTAGTGAGCCAAATGGAGTTGTTCTCCCACAAGAACCACTCGGCTGATTCTTCTTCAATATGCCCTTCACCAACATGCAGTGTTTCCTTGATTGAATTAGCTCTCACAGCAATATTTGCGTCTAGAGCCTTTGCATTGAGGGCTATTTGAAAACGGCTGTGGCGCTGAAGTTGCCTGTGAATGTGGAGTTGGTGGCATGTGAAACCCGCATGTGGAGCATTCGTTTGTGTGGGATGCTCTACCAGGTTCATTCCTAGATAATGCACTCAAAGGGCACTAAGCATAGAGTGTGAAAACTGAGTTTCTTTGAGAGCTGCTTGGAAGCCTGATGGTGTGTGAAGTTAGTGAGCCAAACGGAGTTGTTCTCCCACAAGAACCACTCGACAGATCCTTCTTCATTATGCCCTTCACCAACATGCAGTGTTTCCTTGATTGCATTAGCTCTCACACCAATATTTGCGTTTAGACCCGTTGCATTGAGGGCTATCTAAAAACGGATGCGGCGCTGAAGTTGCCTGTGAATGTGGAGTTGGTGGCATGTGAAACCCGCATGTGGAGCATTCTTTTGTGTGGGATGCTCTACCAGGTGCATTCCTAGATAATGCACTCAAAGGGCACTAAGCATAGAGTGTGAAAACTGAGTTTCCTTGAGAGCTGCTTGGAAGCCTGATGGTGTGTGAAGTTAGTGAGCCAAATGGAGTTGTTCTCACACAAGAACCACTCGGCTGATTCTTCTTCAATATGCCCTTCACCAACATGCAGTGTTTCCTTGATTGAATTAGCTCTCACACCAGTATTTGCGTCTAGAGCCTTTGCATTGAGGGCTATCTGAAAACGGCTGTGGCGCTGAAGTTGCCTGTGAATGTGGAGTTGGTGGCATGTGAAACCCGCATGTGGAGCATTCGTTTGTGTGGGATGCTCTACCAGGTTCATTCCTAGATAATGCACTCAAAGGGCACTAAGCATAGAGTGTGAAAACTGAGTTTCCTTGAGAGCTGCTTGGAAGCCTGATGGTGTGTGAAGTTATTGAGCCAAATGGAGTTGTTCTCCCACAAGAACCACTCGGCTGATTCTTCTTCAATATGCCCTTCACCAACATGCAGTGTTTCCTTGATTGAATTAGCTCTCACAGCAATATTTGCGTCTAGAGCCTTTGCATTGAGGGCTATTTGAAAACGGCTGTGGCGCTGAAGTTGCCTGTGAATGTGGAGTTGGTGGCATGTGAAACCCGCATGTGGAGCATTCGTTTGTTTGGGATGCTCTACCAGGTTCATTCCTAGATAATGCACTCAAAGGGCACTAAGCATAGAGTGTGAAAACTGAGTTTCTTTGAGAGCTGCTTGGAAGCCTGATGGTGTGTGAAGTTAGTGAGCCAAATGGAGTTGTTCTCCCACAAGAACCACTCGGCAGATCCTTCTTCATTATGCCCTTCACCAACATGCAGTGTTTCCTTGATTGCATTAGCTCTGACACCAATATTTGCGTTTAGACCCGTTGCATTGAGGGCTATCTAAAAATGGATGCGGCGCTGAAGTTGCCTGTGAATGTGGAGTTGGTGGCATGTGAAACCCGCATGTGGAGCATTCTTTTGTGTGGGATGCTCTACCAGGTTCATTCCTAGATAATGCACTCAAAGGGCACTAAGCATAGAGTGTGAAAACTGAGTTTCCTTGAGAGCTGCTTGGAAGCCTGATGGTGTGTGAAGTTAGTGAGCCAAATGGAGTTGTTCTCCCACAAGAACCACTCGGCTTATTCTTCTTCAATATGCCCTTCACCAACATGCAGTGTTTCCTTGATTGAATTAGCTCTCACACCAATATTTGAGTCTAGAGCCTTTGAATTGAGGGCTATGTGAAAATGGTTGTGGCTGTGAAGTTGCCTGTGAATGTGGAGTTGGTGGCATGTGAAACCCGCATGTGGAGCATTCGTTTGTGTGGGATGCTCACCAAGCTTCATTTCAGTCCTAGGCACTCAAAGGGCACTAAGCATAGAGTGTGAAAACTGAGTTTCCTTGAGAGCTGCTTGGAAGCCTGATGGTGTGTGAAGTTAGTGAGCCAAATGGAATTGTTCTCCCACAAGAACCACTCGGCTGATCCTTCTTCTTCAATATGCCCTTCACCAACATGCAGTGTTTCCTTGATTGAATTAGCTCTCACACCAACATTTGCGTCTAGAGCCTTTGCATTGAGGGCTATCTGAAAACGGCTGTGGCGCTGAAGTTGCCTGTGAATGTGGAGTTGGTGGCATGTGAAACCTGCATGTGGAGCATTCGTTTGTGTGGGATGCTCACCAAGCTTCATTTCAGTCCTAGGCACTCAAAGGGCACTAAGCATAGAGTGTGAAAACTGAGTTTCCTTGAGAGCTGCTTGGAAGCCTGATGGTGTGTGAAGTTAGTGAGCCAAATGGAGTTGTTCTCCCACAAGAACTACTCGGCTGATCCTTCTTCAATATGCCCTTCACCAACATGCAGTGTTTCCTTGATTGAATTAGCTCTCACACCAATATTTGCGTCTAGAGCCTTTGCATTGAGGGCTATCTGAAAACGGCTGTGGCGCTGAAGTTGCCTGTGAATGTGGAGTTGGTGGCATGTGAAACCCGCATGTGGAGCATTCGTTTGTGTGGGATGCTCTACCAGGTTCATTCCTAGATAATGCACTCAAAGGGCACTAAGCATAGAGTGTGAAAACTGAGTTTCCTTGAGAGCTGCTTGGAAGCCTGATGGTGTGTGAAGTTAGTGAGCCAAATGGAGTTGTTCTCCCACAAGAACCACTCGGCTGATTCTTCTTCAATATGCCCTTCACCAACATGCAGTGTTTCCTTGATTGAATTAGCTCTCACACCAGTATTTGCGTCTAGAGCCTTTGCATTGAGGGCTATCTGAAAACGGCTGTGGCGCTGAAGTTGCCTGTGAATGTGGAGTTGGTGGCATGTGAAACCCGCATGTGGAGCATTCGTTTGTGTGGGATGCTCTACCAGGTTCATTCCTAGATAATGCACTCAAAGGGCACTAAGCATAGAGTGTGAAAACTGAGTTTCCTTGAGAGCTGCTTGGAAGCCTGATGGTGTGTGAAGTTAGTGAGCCAAATGGAGTTGTTCTCCCACAAGAACCACTCGGCTGATCCTTCTTCAATATGCCCTTCACCAACATGCAGTGTTTCCTTGATTGAATTAGCTCTCACACCAATATTTGCGTCTAGAGCCTTTGCATTGAGGGCTATCTGAAAACGGCTGTGGCGCTGAAGTTGCCTGTGAATGTGGAGTTGGTGGCATGTGAAACCCGCATGTGGAGCATTCGTTTGTGTGGGATGCTCTACCAGGTTCATTCCTAGATAATGCACTCCAAGGGCACTAAGGATAGAGTGTGAAAACTGAGTTTCCTTGAGAGCTGCTTGGAAGCCTGATGGTGTGTGAAGTTAGTGAGCCAAATGGAGTTGTTCTCCCACAAGAACCACTCGGCTGATCCTTCTTCAATATGCCCTTCACCAACATGCAGTGTTTCCTTGATTGAATTAGCTCTCACACCAATATTTGCGTCTAGAGCCTTTGCATTGAGGGCTATCTGAAAACGGCTGTGGCGCTGAAGTTGCCTGTGAATGTGGAGTTGGTGGCATGTGAAACCCGCATGTGGAGCATTCGTTTGTGTGGGATGCTCACCAAGCTTCATTTCAGTCCGAGGCACTCAAAGGGCACTAAGCATAGAGTGTGAAAACTGAGTTTCCTTGAGAGCTGCTTGGAAGCCTGATGGTGTGTGAAGTTATTGAGCCAAATGGAGTTGTTCTCCCACAAGAACCACTCGGCTGATTCTTCTTCAATATGCCCTTCACCAACATGCAGTGTTTCCTTGATTGAATTAGCTCTCACAGCAATATTTGCGTCTAGAGCCTTTGCATTGAGGGCTATTTGAAAACGGCTGTGGCGCTGAAGTTGCCTGTGAATGTGGAGTTGGTGGCATGTGAAACCCGCATGTGGAGCATTCGTTTGTGTGGGATGCTCTACCAGGTTCATTCCTAGATAATGCACTCAAAGGGCACTAAGCATAGAGTGTGAAAACTGAGTTTCCTTGAGAGCTGCTTGGAAGCCTGATGGTGTGTGAAGTTAGTGAGCCAAACGGAGTTGTTCTCCCACAAGAACCACTCGGCAGATCCTTCTTCATTATGCCCTTCACCAACATGCAGTGTTTCCTTGATTGCATTAGCTCTCACACCAATATTTGCGTTTAGACCCGTTGCATTGAGGGCTATCTAAAAACGGATGCGGAACTGAAGTTGCCTGTGAATGTGGAGTTGGTGGCATGTGAAACCTGCATGTGGAGCATTCGTTTGTGTGGGATGCTCACCAAGCTTCATTTCAGTCCTAGGCACTCAAAGGGCACTAAGCATAGAGTGTGAAAACTGAGTTTCCTTGAGAGCTGCTTGGAAGCCTGATGGTGTGTGAAGTTAGTGAGCCAAATGGAGTTGTTCTCCCACAAGAACCACTCGGCTGATTCTTCTTCAATATGCCCTTCACCAACATGCAGTGTTTCCTTGATTGAATTAGCTCTCACACCAATATTTGAGTCTAGAGCCTTTGAATTGAGGGCTATCTGAAAACGGCTGTGGCGCTGAAGTTGCCTGTGAATGTGGAGTTGGTGGCACGTGAAACCCGCATGTGGAGCATTCGTTTGTGTGGGATGCTCACCAAGCTTCATTTCAGTCCTAGGCACTCAAAGGGCACTAAGCATAGAGTGTGAAAACTGAGTTTCCTTGAGAGCTGCTTGGAAGCCTGATGGTGTGTGAAGTTAGTGAGCCAAATGGAATTGTTCTCCCACAAGAACCACTCTGCTGATCCTTCTTCTTCAATATGCCCTTCACCAACATGCAGTGTTTCCTTGATTGAATTAGCTCTCACACCAACATTTGCGTCTAGAGTCTTTGCTTTGAGGGCTATCTGAAAACGGCTGTGGCGCTGAAGTTGCCTGTGAATGTGGAGTTGGTGCCATGTGAAACCTGCATGTGGAGCATTCGTTTGTGTGGGATGCTTACCAAGCTTCATTTCAGTCCTAGGCACTCAAAGGGCACTAAGCATAGAGTGTGAAAACTGAGTTTCCTTGAGAGGTGCTTGGAAGCCTGATGGTGTGTGAAGTTAGTGAGCCAAATGGAGTTGTTCTCCCACAAGAACTACTCGGCTGATCCTTCTTCAATATGCCCTTCACCAACATGCAGTGTTTCCTTGATTGAATTAGCTCTCACACCAATATTTGCGTCTAGAGCCTTTGCATTGAGGGCTATCTGAAAACGGCTGTGGCGCTGAAGTTGCCTGTGAATGTGGAGTTGGTGGCATTTGAAACCCGCATGTGGAGCATTCGTTTGTGTGGGATGCTCTACCAGGTTCATTCCTAGATAATGCACTCAAAGGGCACTAAGCATAGAGTGTGAAAACTGAGTTTCCTTGAGAGCTGCTTGGAAGCCTGATGGTGTGTGAAGTTAGTGAGCCAAATGGAGTTGTTCTCCCACAAGAACCACTCGGCTGATTCTTCTTCAATATGCCCTTCACCAACATGCAGTGTTTCCTTGATTGAATTAGCTCTCACACCAGTATTTGCGTCTAGAGCCTTTGCATTGAGGGCTATCTGAAAACGGCTGTGGCGCTGAAGTTGCCTGTGAATGTGGAGTTGGTGGCATGTGAAACCCACATGTGGAGCATTCGTTTGTGTGGGATGCTCTACCAGGTTCATTCCTAGATAATGCACTCAAAGGGCACTAAGCATAGAGTGTGAAAACTGAGTTTCCTTGAGAGCTGCTTGGAAGCCTGATGGTGTGTGAAGTTAGTGAGCCAAATGGAGTTGTTCTCCCACAAGGACCACTCGGCTGATTCTTCTTCAATATGCCCTTCACCAACATGCAGTGTTTCCTTGATTGAATTAGCTCTCACACCAATATTTGCGTCTAGAGCCTTTGCATTGAGGGCTATCTGAAAACGGCTGTGGCGCTGAAGTTGCCTGTGAATGTGGAGTTGGTGGCATGTGAAACCCGCATGTGGAGCATTCGTTTGTGTGGGATGCTCACCAAGCTTCATTTCAGTCCTAGGCACTCAAAGGGCACTAAGCATAGAGTGTGAAAACTGAATTTCCTTGAGAGCTGCTTGGAAGCCTGATGGTGTGTGAAGTTAGTGAGCCAAATGGAATTGTTCTCCCACAAGGACCACTCGGCTGATCCTTCTTCTTCAATATGCCCTTCGCCAACATGCAGTGTTTCCTTGATTGAATTAGCTCTCACACCAACATTTGCGTCTAGAGCCTTTGCATTGAAGGCTATCTGAAAACGGCTGTGGCGCTGAAGTTGCCTGTGAATGTGGAGTTGGTGGCATGTGAAACCTGCATGTGGAGCATTCGTTTGTGTGGGATGCTCACCAAGCTTCATTTCAGTCCTAGGCACTGAAAGGGCACTAAGCATAGAGTGTGAAAACTGTTTCCTTGAGAGCTGCTTGGAAGCCTGATGGTGTGTGAAGTTATTGAGCCAAATGGAGTTGTTCTCCCACAAGAACCACTCGGCTGATTCTTCTTCAATATGCCCTTCACCAACATGCAGTGTTTCCTTGATTGAATTAGCTCTCACACCAATATTTGCGTCTAGAGCCTTTGCATTGAGGGCTATCTGAAAACGGCTGTGGCGCTGAAGTTGCCTGTGAATGTGGAGTTGGTGGCATGTGAAACCCGCATGTGGAGCATTCGTTTGTGTGGGATGCTCTACCAGGTTCATTCCTAGATAATGCACTCAAAGGGCACTAAGCATAGAGTGTGAAAACTGAGTTTCCTTGAGAGCTGCTTTGAAGCCTGATGGTGTGTGAAGTTAGTGAGCCAAATGAGTTGTTCTCCCACAAGGACCACTCGGCTGATTCTTCTTCAATATGCCCTTCACCAACATGCATTGTTTCCTTGATTGAATTAGCTCTCACACCAATATTTGCGTCTAGAGCCTTTGCATTGAGGGCTATCTGAAAACGGCTGTGGCGCTGAAGTTGCCTGTGAATGTGGAGTTGGTGGCATGTGAAACCCGCATGTGGAGCATTCGTTTGTGTGGGATGCTCACCAAGCTTCATTTCAGTCCTAGGCACTCAAAGGGCACTAAGCATAGAGTGTGAAAACTGAATTTCCTTGAGAGCTGCTTGGAAGCCTGATGGTGTGTGAAGTTAGTGAGCCAAATGGAATTGTTCTCCCACAAGAACCACTCGGCTGATCCTTCTTCTTCAATATGCCCTTCACCAACATGCAGTGTTTCCTTGATTGAATTAGCTCTCACACCAACATTTGCGTCTAGAGCCTTTGCATTGAAGGCTATCTGAAAACGGCTGTGGCGCTGAAGTTGCCTGTGAATGTGGAGTTGGTGGCATGTGAAACCTGCATGTGGAGCATTCGTTTGTGTGGGATGCTCACCAAGCTTCATTTCAGTCCTAGGCACTCAAAGGGCACTAAGCATAGAGTGTGAAAACTGAGTTTCCTTGAGAGCTGCTTGGAAGCCTGATGGTGTGTGAAGTTATTGAGCCAAATGGAGTTGTTCTCCCACAAGAACCACTCGGCTGATTCTTCTTCAATATGCCCTTCACCAACATGCAGTGTTTCCTTGATTGAATTAGCTCTCACACCAATATTTGCGTCTAGAGCCTTTGCATTGAGGGCTATCTGAAAACGGCTGTGGCGCTGAAGTTGCCTGTGAATGTGGAGTTGGTGGCATGTGAAACCCGCATGTGGAGCATTCGTTTGTGTGGGATGCTCTACCAGGTTCATTCCTAGATAATGCACTCAAAGGGCACTAAGCATAGAGTGTGAAAACTGAGTTTCCTTGAGAGCTGCTTTGAAGCCTGATGGTGTGTGAAGTTAGTGAGCCAAATGAGTTGTTCTCCCACAAGGACCACTCGGCTGATTCTTCTTCAATATGCCCTTCACCAACATGCAGTGTTTCCTTGATTGAATTAGCTCTCACACCAATATTTGCGTCTAGAGCCTTTGCATTGAGGGCTATCTGAAAACGGCTGTGGCGCTGAAGTTGCCTGTGAATGTGGAGTTGGTGGCATGTGAAACCCGCATGTGGAGCATTCGTTTTTGTGGGATGCTCACCAAGCTTCATTTCAGTCCTAGCCACTCAAAGGGCACTAAGCATAGAGTGTGAAAACTGAGTTTCCTTGAGAGCTGCTTGGAAGCCTGATGGTGTGTGAGGTTAGTGAGCCAAATGGAGTTGTTCTCCCACAAGAACCACTCGGCTGATTCTTCTTCAATATGCCCTTCACCAACATGCAGTGTTTCCTTGATTGAATTAGCTCCCACACCAATATTTGCGTCTAGAGCCTTTGCATTGAGGGCTATCTGAAAACGGCTGTGGCGCTGAAGTTGCCTGTGAATGTGGAGTTGGTGGCATGTGAAACCCGCATGTGGAGCATTCGTTTGTGTGGGATGCTCTGCCAAGTTCATTCCTAGATAATGCACTCAAAGGGCACTAAGCATAGAGTGTGAAAACTGAGTTTCCTTGAGAGCTGCTTGGAAGCCTGATGGTGTGTGAAGTTAGTGAGCCAAATGGAGTTGTTCTCCCACAAGAACCACTCGGCTGATTCTTCTTCAATATGCCCTTCACCAACATGCATTGTTTCCTTGATTGAATTAGCTCTCACACCAATATTTGCGTCTAGAGCCTTTGCATTGAGGGCTATCTGAAAACGGCTGTGGCGCTGAAGTTGCCTGTGAATGTGGAGTTGGTGGCATGTGAAACCCGCATGTGGAGCATTCGTTTGTGTGGGATACACACCAAGCTTCATTTCAGTCCTAGGCACTCAAAGGGCACTAAGTATAGAGTATGAAAACTGAGTTTCCTTGAGAGCTGCTTTGAAGGCTGGTGGTGTGTGAAGTTAGTGAGCCAAATGGAGTTGTTCTCCCACAAGAACCACTCCGCTGATCCTTCTTCAATATGCCCTTCACCAACATGCAGTGTTTCCTTGATTGAATTAGCTCTCACACCAATATTGACGTCTAGATCCATTGCATTGAGGGCTATCTGAAAACGGCTGTGGCGCTGAAGTTGCCTTTGAATGTGGAGTTGGTGGCATGTGAAACCCGCATGTAGAGCATTCGTTTGTGTGGAATGTTCACCAAGCTTCATTTCAGTCCTAGGCACTCAAAGGGCACTAAGCATAGAGTGTGAAAACTGAGTTTCCTTGAGAGCTGCTTGGAAGCCTGATGGTGTGTGAAGTTAGTGAGCCAAATGGAGTTGTTCTCCCACAAGAACCACTCGGCTGATCCTTCTTCAATATGCCCTTCACCAACATGCAGTGTTTCCTTGATTGAATTAGCTCTCACACCAATATTTGCGTCTAGAGCCTTTGCATTGAGGGCTATTTGAAACCGGCTGTGGCGCTGAAGTTGCCCGTGAATGTTGAGTTGGTGGCATGTGAAACCTGCATGTGGAGCATTCGTTGTGTGGGATGCTCACCAAGCTTCATTTCAGTCCTAGGCACTCAAAGGGCACTAAGCATAGAGTGTGAAAACTGAGTTTCCTTGAGAGCTGCTTGGAAGCCTGATGGTGTGTGAAGTTAGTGAGCCAAATGGAGTTGTTCTCCCACAAAAACCACTCGGCTGGTCCTTCTTTTTCAATATGCCCTTCACCAACATGCAGTGTTTCCTTGATTGAATTAGCTCTCACACCAATATTGACGTCTAGATCCATTGCATTGAGGGCTATCTGAAAGAGGTTGTGGCTGTGAAGTTGCCTGTGAATGTGGAGTTGGTGGCATGTGAAACCCGCATGTAGAGCATTCGTTTGTGTGGAATGTTCACCAAGCTTCATTTCAGTCCTAGGCACTCAAAGGGCACTAAGCATAGAGTGTGAAAACTAAGTTTCCTTGAGAGCGGCTTGGAAGCCTGATGGTGTGTGAAGTTAGTGAGCCAAATGGAGTTGTTCTCCCACAAGAACCACTCGGCTGATTCTTCTTCAATATGCCCTTCACCAACATGCATTGTTTCCTTGATTGAATTAGCTCTCACACCAGTATTTGCGTCTAGAGCCTTTGCATTGAGGCTATCTGAAAACGGCTGTGGCGCTGAAGTTGCCTGTGAATGTGGAGTTGGTGGCATGTGAAACCCGCATGTGGAGCATTCGTTTGTGTGGGATGCTCTGCCAGGTTCATTCCTAGATAAAGCACTCAAAGGGCACTAAGCATAGAGTGTGAAAACTGAGTTTCCTTGAGAGCTGCTTGGAAGCCTGATGGTGTGTGAAGTTAGTGAGCCAAATGGAGTTGTTCTCCCACAAGAACCACTCGGCTGATCCTTCTTCAATATGCCCTTCACCAACATGCAGTGTTTCCTTGATTGAATTAGCTCTCACACCAATATTTGCGTCTAGAGCCTTTGCATTGAGGGCTATCTGAAAACGGCTGTGGCGCTGAAGTTGCCTGTGAATGTGGAGTTGGTGGCATGTGAAACCCGCATGTGGAGCATTCGATTGTGTGGGATACACACCAAGCTTCATTTCAGTCCTAGGCACTCAAAGGGCACTAAGCATAGAGTGTGAAAACTGAGTTTCCTTGAGAGCTGCTTGGAAGCCTGATGGTGTGTGAAGTTAGTGAGCCAAATGGAGTTGTTCTCCCACAAGAACCACTCGGCTGATCCTTCTTCAATATGCCCTTCACCAACATGCAGTGTTTCCTTGATTGAATTAGCTCTCACACCAATATTTGCGTCTAGAGCCTTTGCATTGAGGGCTATTTGAAAACGGCTGTGGCGCTGAAGTTGCCCGTGAATGTTGAGTTGGTGGCATGTGAAACCTGCATGTGGAGCATTCGTTGTGTGGGATGCTCACCAAGCTTCATTTCAGTCCTAGGCACTCAAAGGGCACTAAGCATAGAGTGTGAAAACTGAGTTTCCTTGAGAGCTGCTTGGAAGCCTGATGGTGTGTGAAGTTAGTGAGCCAAATGGAGTTGTTCTCCCACAAAAACCACTCGGCTGGTCCTTCTTTTTCAATATGCCCTTCACCAACATGCAGTGTTTCCTTGATTGAATTAGCTCTCACACCAATATTGACGTCTAGATCCATTGCATTGAGGGCTATCTGAAAGAGGTTGTGGCTGTGAAGTTGCCTGTGAATGTGGAGTTGGTGGCATGTGAAACCCGCATGTAGAGCATTCGTTTGTGTGGAATGTTCACCAAGCTTCATTTCAGTCCTAGGCACTCAAAGGGCACTAAGCATAGAGTGTGAAAACTGAGTTTCCTTGAGAGCGGCTTGGAAGCCTGATGGTGTGTGAAGTTAGTGAGCCAAATGGAGTTGTTCTCCCACAAGAACCACTCGGCTGATTCTTCTTCAATATGCCCTTCACCAACATGCATTGTTTCCTTGATTGAATTAGCTCTAACACCAGTATTTGCGTCTAGAGCCTTTGCATTGAGGGCTATCTGAAAACGGCTGTGGCGCTGAAGTTGCCTGTGAATGTGGAGTTGGTGGCATGTGAAACCCGCATGTGGAGCATTCGTTTGTGTGGGATGCTCTACCAGGTTCATTCCTAGATAATGCACTGAAAGGGCACTAAGCATAGAGTGTGAAAACTGAGTTTCCTTGAGAGCTGCTTGGAAGCCTGATGGTGTGTGAAGTTAGTGAGCCAAATGGAGTTGTTCTCCCACAAGAACCACTCGGCTGATCCTTCTTCAATATGCCCTTCACCAACATGCAGTGTTTCCTTGATTGAATTAGCTCTCACACCAATATTTGCGTCTAGAGCCGTTGCATTGAGGGCTATCTGAAAACGGCTGTGGCGCTGAAGTTGCCTGTGAATGTGGAGTTGGTGGCATGTGAAACCCGCATGTGGAGCATTCGTTTGTGTGGGATGCTCTACCAGGTTCATTCCTAGATAATGCACTCAAAGGGCACTAAGCATAGAGTGTGAAAACTGAGTTTCCTTGAGAGCTGCTTGGAAGGCTGATGGTGTGTGAAGTTAGTGAGCCAAATGGAGTTGTTCTCCCACAAGAACCACTCGGCAGATCCTTCTTTTTCAATATGCCCTTCACCAACATGCAGTGTTTCCTTGATTGAATTAGCTCTCACACCAATATTGACATCTAGATACATTGCATTGAGGGCTATCTGAAAGAGGTTGTGGCTGTGAAGTTGCCTGTGAATGTGGAGTTGGTGGCATGTGAAACCCGCATGTAGAGCATTCGTTTGTGTGGAATGTTCACCAAGCTTCATTTCAGTCCTAGGCACTCAAAGGGCAGTGTGAAAACTGAGTTTCCTCGAGAGCTGCTTGGAAGCCTGATGGTGTGTGAAGTTAGTGAGCCAAATGGAGTTGTTCTCCCACAAGAACCACTCGGCTGATCCTTCTTCTTCAATATGCCCTTCACCTATATGCAGTGTTTCCTTGATTGAATTAGCTCTCACACCAACATTTGCGTCTAGAGCCTTTGCATTGAGGGCTATCTGAAAACGGCTGTGGCGCTGAAGTTGCCTGTGAATGTGGGGTTGGTGGCATGTGAAACCCGCATGTGGAGCATTCGTTTGTGTGGGATGCTCACCAAGCTTCATTTCAGTCCTAGGCACTCAAAGGGCACTAAGCATAGAGTGTGAAAACTGAGTTTCCTTGAGAGCTGCTTGGAAGCCTGATGGTGTGTGAAGTTAGTGAGCCAAATGGAGTTGTTCTCCCACAAGAACCACTCGGCTGATTCTTCTTCAATATGCCCTTCACCAACATGCAGTGTTTCCTTGATTGAATTAGCTCTCACACCAATATTTGAGTCTAGAGCGTTTGCATTGAGGGCTATGTGAAAACGGCTGTGGCGCTGAAGTTGCCTGTGAATGTGGAGTTGGTGGCATGTGAAACCCGCATGTGGAGCATTCGTTTGTGTGGGATGCTCTACCAGGTTCATTCCTAGATAATGCACTCAAAGGGCACTAAGCATAGAGTGTGAAAACTGAGTTTCCTTGAGAGCTGCTTGGAAGCCGGATGGTGTGTGAAGTTAGTGAGCCAAATGGAGTTGTTCTCCCACAAGAACCACTCGGCTGATCCTTCTTCAATATGCCCTTCACCAACATGCAGTGTTTCCTTGATTGAATTAGCTCTCACACCAATATTTGCGTCTAGAGCCTTTGCATTGAGGGCTATGTGAAAACGGCTGTGGCGCTGAAGTTGCCTGTGAATGTTGAGTTGGTGCCATGTGAAACCCGCATGTGGAGCATTCGTTTGTGTGGGATGCTCTACCAGGTTCATTCCTAGATAATGCACTCAAAGGGCACTAAGCATAGAGTGTGAAAACTGAGTTTCCTTGAGAGCTGCTTGGAAGCCTGATGGTGTGTGAAGTTAGTGAGCCAAATGGAGTTGTTCTCCCACAAGAACCACTCGGCTGATCCTTCTTCAATATGCCCTTCACCAACATGCAGTGTTTCCTTGATTGAATTAGCTCTCACACCAATATTTGCGTCTAGAGCCTTTGCCTTGAGGGCTATTTGAAAACGGCTGTGGCGCTGAAGTTGCCCGTGAATGTTGAGTTGGTGGCATGTGAAACCTGCATGTGGAGCATTTGTTGTGTGGGATGCTCACCAAGCTTCATTTCAGTCCTAGGCACTCAAAGGGCACTAAGCATAGAGTGTGAAAACTGAGTTTCCTTGAGAGCTGCTTGGAAGCCTGATGGTGTGTGAAGTTAGTGAGCCAAATGGAGTTGTTCTCCCACAAAAACCACTCGGCTGGTCCTTCTTTTTCAATATGCCCTTCACCAACATGCAGTGTTTCCTTGATTGAATTAGCTCTCACACCAATATTGACGTCTAGATCCATTGCTTTGAGGGCTATCTGAAAGAGGTTGTGGCTGTGAAGTTGCCTGTGAATGTTGAGTTGGTGGCATGTGAAACCCGCATGTAGAGCATTCGTTTGTGTGGAATGTTCACCAAGCTTCATTTCAGTCCTAGGCACTCAAAGGGCACTAAGCATAGAGTGTGAAAACTGAGTTTCCTTGAGAGCTGCTTGGAAGCCTGATGGTGTGTGAAGTTAGTGAGCCAAATGGAGTTGTTCTCCCACAAGAACCACTCGGCTGATTCTTCTTCAATATGCCCTTCACCAACATGCATTGTTTCCTTGATTGAATTAGCTCTCACACCAGTATTTGCGTCTAGAGCCTTTGCATTGAGGGCTATCTGAAAACGGCTGTGGCGCTGAAGTTGCCTGTGAATGTGGAGTTGGTGGCATGTGAAACCCGCATGTGGAGCATTCGTTTGTGTGGGATGCTCTACCAGGTTCATTCCTAGATAATGCACTCAAAGGGCACTAAGCATAGAGTGTGAAAACTGAGTTTCCTTGAGAGCTGCTTGGAAGCCTGATGGTGTGTGAAGTTAGTGAGCCAAATGGAGTTGTTCTCCCACAAGAACCACTCGGCTGATCCTTCTTCAATATGCCCTTCACCAACATGCAGTGTTTCCTTGATTGAATTAGCTCTCACACCAATATTTGCGTCTAGAGCCGTTGCATTTAGGGCTATCTGAAAACGGCTGTGGCGCTGAAGTTGCCTGTGAATGTGGAGTTGGTGGCATGTGAAACCCGCATGTGGAGCATTCGTTTGTGTGGGATGCTCTACCAGGTTCATTCCTAGATAATGCACTCAAAGGGCACTAAGCATAGAGTGTGAAAACTGAGTTTCCTTGAGAGCTGCTTGGAAGGCTGATGGTGTGTGAAGTTAGTGATCCAAATGGAGTTGTTCTCCCACAAGAACCACTCGGCAGATCCTTCTTTTTCAATATGCCCTTCACCAACATGCAGTGTTTCCTTGATTGAATTAGCTCTCACACCAATATTGACGTCTAGATACATTGCATTGAGGGCTATCTGAAAGAGGTTGTGGCTGTGAAGTTGCCTGTGAATGTGGAGTTGGTGGCATGTGAAACCCGCATGTAGAGCATTCGTTTGTGTGGAATGTTCACCAAGCTTCATTTCAGTCCTAGGCACTCAAAGTGCACTAAGCATAGTTTGTGAAAACTGAGTTTCCTTGAGAGCTGCTTGGAAGCCTGATGGTGTGTGAAGTTAGTGAGCCAAATGGAGTTGTTCTCCCACAAGAACCACTCGGCTGATCCTTCTTCTTCAATATGCCCTTCACCTATATGCAGTGTTTCCTTGATTGAATTAGCTCTCACACCAACATTTGCGTCTAGAGCCTTTGCATTGAGGGCTATCTGAAAACGGCTGTGGCGCTGAAGTTGCCTGTGAATGTGGAGTTGGTGGCATGTGAAACCCGCATGTGGAGCATTCGTTTGTGTGGGATGCTCACCAAGCTTCATTTCAGTCCTAGGCACTCAAAGGGCACTAAGCATAGAGTGTGAAAACTGAGTTTCCTTGAGAGCTGCTTGGAAGCCTGATGGTGTGTGAAGTTAGTGAGCCAAATGGAGTTGTTCTCCCACAAGAACCACTCGGCTGATTCTTCTTCAATATGCCCTTCACCAACATGCAGTGTTTCCTTGATAGAATTAGCTCTCACACCAATATTTGAGTCTAGAGCCTTTGCATTGAGGGCTATCTGAAAACGGCTGTGGCGCTGAAGTTGCCTGTGAATGTGGAGTTGGTGGCATGTGAAACCCGCATGTGGAGCATTCGTTTGTGTGGGATGCTCTACCAGGTTCATTCCTAGATAATGCACTCAAAGGGCACTAAGCATAGAGTGTGAAAACTGAGTTTCCTTTAGAGCTGCTTGGAAGCCGGATGGTGTGTGAAGTTAGTGAGCCAAATGGAGTTGTTCTCCCACAAGAACCACTCGGCTGATCCTTCTTCAATATGCCCTTCACCAACATGCAGTGTTTCCTTGATTGAATTAGCTCTCACACCAATATTTGCGTCTAGAACCTTTGCATTGAGGGCTATCTGAAAACGGCTGTGGCGCTGAAGTTGCCTGTGAATGTGGAGTTGGTGGCATGTGAAACCCGCATGTGGAACATTCGTTTGTGTGGGATGCTCTACCAGGTTCATTCCTAGATAATGCACTCAAAGGGCACTAAGCATAGAGTGTGAAAACTGAGTTTCCTTGAGAGCTGCTTGGAAGCCTGATGGTGTGTGAAGTTAGTGAGCCAAATGGAGTTGTTCTCCCACAAGAACCACTCGGCTGATCCTTCTTCATTATGCCCTTCACCAACATGCAGTGTTTCCTTGATTGAATTAGCTCTCAAACCAATATTTGCGTTTAGAGCCGTTGCATTGAGGGCTATCTGAAAACGGCTGTGGCGCTGAAGTTGCCTGTGAATGTGGAGTTGGTGGCATGTGAAACCCGCATGTGGAGCATTCTTTTGTGTGGGATGCTCTACCAGGTTCATTCCTAGATAATGCACTCAAAGGGCACTAAGCATAGAGTGTGAAAACTGAGTTTCCTTGAGAGCTGCTTGGAAGGCTGATGGTGTGTGAAGTTAGTGAGCCAAATGGAGTTGTTCTCCCACAAAAACCACTCGGCTGATCCTTCTTTTTCAATATGCCCTTCACCAACATGCAGTGTTTCCTTGATTGAATTAGCTCTCACACCAATATTTGCGTCTAGAGCCTTTGCATTGAGGGCTATCTTAAAGAGGTTGTGGCTGTGAAGTTGCCTGTGAATGTGGAGTTGGTGGCATGTGAAACCCGCATGTAGAGCATTCGTTTGTGTGGAATGTTCACCAAGCTTCATTTCAGTCCTAGGCACTCAAAGGGCACTAAGCATAGAGTGTGAAAACTGAGTTTCCTTGAGAGCTGCTTGGAAGCCTGATGGTGTGTGAAGTTAGTGAGCCAAATGGAGTTGTTCTCCCACAAGAACCACTCAGCTGATTCTTCTTCAATATGCCCTTCACCAACATGCAGTGTTTCCTTGATTGAATTAGCTCTCACACCAGTATTTGCGTCTAGAGCCTTTGCATTGAGGGCTATCTGAAAACGGCTGTGGCGCTGAAGTTGCCTGTGAATGTGGAGTTGGTGGCATGTGAAACCCGCATGTGGAGCATTCGTTTGTGTGGGATGCTCTACCAGGTTCATTCCTAGATAATGCACTGAAAGGGCACTAAGCATAGAGTGTGAAAACTGAGTTTCCTTGAGAGCTGCTTGGAAGCCTGATGGTGTGTGAAGTTAGTGAGCCAAATGGAGTTGTTCTCCCACAAGAACCACTCGGCTGACTCTTCTTCAATATGCCCTTCACCAACATGCAGTGTTTCCTTGATTGAATTAGCTCTCACACCAATATTTGCGTCTAGAGCCTTTGCATTGAGGGCTATCTTAAAGAGGTTGTGGCTGTGAAGTTGCCTGTGAATGTGGAGTTGGTGGCATGTGAAACCCGCATGTAGAGCATTCGTTTGTGTGGAATGTTCACCAAGCTTCATTTCAGTTTTAGGCACTCAAAGGGCACTAAGCATAGAGTGTGAAAACTGAGTTTCCTTGAGAGCTGCTTGGAAGCCTGATGGTGTGTGAAGTTAGTGAGCCAAATGGAGTTGTTCTCCCACAAGAACCACTTGGCTGATCCTTCTTCTTCAATATGCCCTTCACCAACATACAGTGTTTCCTTGATTGAATTAGCTCTCACACCAACATTTGCGTCTAGAGCCTTTGCATTGAGGGCTATCTGAAAACGGCTGTGGCGCTGAAGTTGCCTGTGAATGTGGTGTTGGTGGCATGTGAAACCCGCATGTGGAGCATTTGTTTGTGTGGGATGCTCACCAAGCTTCATTTCAGTCCTAGGCACTCAAAGGGCACTAAGCATAGAGTGTGAAAACTGAGTTTCCTTGAGAGCTGCTTGGAAGCCTGATGGTGTGTGAAGTTAGTGAGCCAAATGGAGTTGTTCTCCCACAAGAACCACTCGGCTGATTCTTCTTCAATATGCCCTTCACCAACATGCAGTGTTTCCTTGATTGAATTAGCTCTCACACCAATATTTGCGTCTAGAGCCTTTGCATTGAGGGCTATCTGAAAACGGCTGTGGCGCTGAAGTTGCCTGTGAATGTGGAGTTAGTGGCATGTGAAACCCGCATGTGGAGCATTCGTTTGTGTGGGATGCTCTACCAGGTTCATTCCTACATAATGCACTCAAAGGGCACTAAGCATAGAGTGTGAAAACTGAGTTTCCTTGAGAGCTGCTAGGAAGCCTGATGGTGTGTGAAGTTAGTGAGCCAAATGGAGTTGTTCTCCCACAAGAACCACTCGGCTGATCCTTCTTCAATATGCCCTTCACCAACATGCAGTGTTTCCTTGATTGAATTAGCTCTCACACCAATATTTGCGTCTAGAGCCTTTGCATTGAGGGCTATTTGAAAACGGCTGTGGCGCTGAAGTTGCCTGTGAATGTGGAGTTTTTGGCATGTGAAACCTGCATGTGGAGCATTCGTTTGTGTGGGATGCTCACCAAGCTTCATTTCAGTCCTAGGCACTCAAAGGGCACTAAGCATAGAGTGTGAAAACTGAGTTTTCTTGAGAGCTGCTTGGAAGCCTGATGGTGTGTGAAGTTAGTGAGACAAATGGAGTTCTTCTCCCACAAGAACCACTCGGCTGATTCTTCTTCAATATGCCCTTCACCAACATGCAGTGTTTCCTTGATTGAATTAGCTCTCACACCAATATTTGCGTCTAGAGCCTTTGCATTGAGGGCTATCTGAAAACAGCTGTGCCGCTGAAGTTGCCTGTGAATATGGAGTTGGTGGCATGTGAAACCCGCATGTGGAGCATTCGTTTGTGTGGGATGCTCTACCAGGTTCATTCCTAGATAATGCACTCAAAGGGCACTAAGCATAGAGTGTGAAAACTGAGTTTCCTTGAGAGCTGCTTGGAAGCCTGATGGTGTGTGAAGTTAGTGAGCCAAATGGAGTTGTTCTCCCACAAGAACCACTCGGCTGATTCTTCTTCAATATGCCCTTCACCAACATGCATTGTTTCCTTGATTGAATTAGCTCTCACACCAGTATTTGAGTCTAGAGCCTTTGCATTGAGGGCTATGTGAAAACGGCTGTGGCGCTGAAGTTGCCTGTGAATGTGGAGTTGGTGGCATGTGAAACCCGCATGTGGAGCATTCGTTTGTGTGGGATGCTCTACCAGGTTCATTCCTAGATAATGCACTGAAAGGGCACTAAGCATAGAGTGTGAAAACTGAGTTTCCTTGAGAGCTGCTTGGAAGCCTGATGGTGTGTGAAGTTAGTGAGCCAAATGGAGTTGTTCTCCCACAAGAACCACTCGGCTGATCCTTCTTCAATATGCCCTTCACCAACATGCAGTGTTTCCTTGATTGAATTAGCTCTCACACCAATATTTGCGTCTAGAGCCGTTGCATTGAGGGCTATCTGAAAACGGCTGTGGCGCTGAAGTTGCCTGTGAATGTGGAGTTGGTGGCATGTGAAACCCGCATGTGGAGCATTCGTTTGTGTGGGATGCTCTACCAGGTTCATTCCTAGATAATGCACTCAAAGGGCACTAAGCATAGAGTGTGAAAACTGAGTTTCCTTGAGAGCTGCTTGGAAGGCTGATGGTGTGTGAAGTTAGTGAGCCAAATGGAGTTGTTCTCCCACAAGAACCACTCGGCAGATCCTTCTTTTTCAATATGCCCTTCACCAACATGCAGTGTTTCCTTGATTGAATTAGCTCTCACACCAATATTGACATCTAGATACATTGCATTGAGGGCTATCTGAAAGAGGTTGTGGCTGTGAAGTTGCCTGTGAATGTGGAGTTGGTGGCATGTGAAACCCGCATGTAGAGCATTCGTTTGTGTGGAATGTTCACCAAGCTTCATTTCAGTCCTAGGCACTCAAAGGGCAGTGTGAAAACTGAGTTTCCTCGAGAGCTGCTTGGAAGCCTGATGGTGTGTGAAGTTAGTGAGCCAAATGGAGTTGTTCTCCCACAAGAACCACTCGGCTGATCCTTCTTCTTCAATATGCCCTTCACCTATATGCAGTGTTTCCTTGATTGAATTAGCTCTCACACCAACATTTGCGTCTAGAGCCTTTGCATTGAGGGCTATCTGAAAACGGCTGTGGCGCTGAAGTTGCCTGTGAATGTGGGGTTGGTGGCATGTGAAACCCGCATGTGGAGCATTCGTTTGTGTGGGATGCTCACCAAGCTTCATTTCAGTCCTAGGCACTCTAAGGGCACTAAGCATAGAGTGTGAAAACTGAGTTTCCTTGAGAGCTGCTTGGAAGCCTGATGGTGTGTGAAGTTAGTGAGCCAAATGGAGTTGTTCTCCCACAAGAACCACTCGGCTGATTCTTCTTCAATATGCCCTTCACCAACATGCAGTGTTTCCTTGATTGAATTAGCTCTCACACCAATATTTGAGTCTAGAGCCTTTGCATTGAGGGCTATGTGAAAACGGCTGTGGCGCTGAAGTTGCCTGTGAATGTGGAGTTGGTGGCATGTGAAACCCGCATGTGGAGCATTCGTTTGTGTGGGATGCTCTACCAGGTTCATTCCTAGATAATGCACTCAAAGTGCACTAAGCATAGAGTGTGAAAACTGAGTTTCCTTGAGAGCTGCTTGGAAGCCTGATGGTGTGTGAAGTTAGTGAGCCAAATGGAGTTGTTCTCCCACAAGAACCACTCGGCTGATCCTTCTTCAATATGCCCTTCACCAACATGCAGTGTTTCCTTGATTGAATTAGCTCTCACACCAATATTTGCGTCTAGAGCCTTTGCATTGAGGGCTATGTGAAAACGGCTGTGGCGCTGAAGTTGCCTGTGAATGTGGAGTTGGTGCCATGTGAAACCCGCATGTGGAGCATTCGTTTGTGTGGGATGCTCTACCAGGTTCATTCCTAGATAATGCACTCAAAGGGCACTAAGCATAGAGTGTGAAAACTGAGTTTCCTTGAGAGCTGCTTGGAAGCCTGATGGTGTGTGAAGTTAGTGAGCCAAATGGAGTTGTTCTCCCACAAGAACCACTCGGCTGATCCTTCTTCAATATGCCCTTCACCAACATGCAGTGTTTCCTTGATTGAATTAGCTCTCACACCAATATTTGCGTCTAGAGCCTTTGCCTTGAGGGCTATTTGAAAACGGCTGTGGCGCTGAAGTTGCCCGTGAATGTTGAGTTGGTGGCATGTGAAACCTGCATGTGGAGCATTTGTTGTGTGGGATGCTCACCAAGCTTCATTTCAGTCCTAGGCACTCAAAGGGCACTAAGCATAGAGTGTGAAAACTGAGTTTCCTTGAGAGCTGCTTGGAAGCCTGATGGTGTGTGAAGTTAGTGAGCCAAATGGAGTTGTTCTCCCACAAAAACCACTCGGCTGGTCCTTCTTTTTCAATATGCCCTTCACCAACATGCAGTGTTTCCTTGATTGAATTAGCTCTCACACCAATATTGACGTCTAGATCCATTGCTTTGAGGGCTATCTGAAAGAGGTTGTGGCTGTGAAGTTGCCTGTGAATGTTGAGTTGGTGGCATGTGAAACCCGCATGTAGAGCATTCGTTTGTGTGGAATGTTCACCAAGCTTCATTTCAGTCCTAGGCACTCAAAGGGCACTAAGCATAGAGTGTGAAAACTGAGTTTCCTTGAGAGCTGCTTGGAAGCCTGATGGTGTGTGAAGTTAGTGAGCCAAATGGAGTTGTTCTCCCACAAGAACCACTCGGCGGATTCTTCTTCAATATGCCCTTCACCAACATGCATTGTTTCCTTGATTGAATTAGCTCTCACACCAGTATTTGCGTCTAGAGCCTTTGCATTGAGGGCTATCTGAAAACGGCTGTGGCGCTGAAGTTGCCTGTGAATGTGGAGTTGGTGGCATGTGAAACCCGCATGTGGAGCATTCGTTTGTGTGGGATGCTCTACCAGGTTCATTCCTAGATAATGCACTCAAAGGGCACTAAGCATAGAGTGTGAAAACTGAGTTTCCTTGAGAGCTGCTTGGAAGCCTGATGGTGTGTGAAGTTAGTGAGCCAAATGGAGTTGTTCTCCCACAAGAACCACTCGGCTGATCCTTCTTCAATATGCCCTTCACCAACATGCAGTGTTTCCTTGATTGAATTAGCTCTCACACCAATATTTGCGTCTAGAGCCGTTGCATTTAGGGCTATCTGAAAACGGCTGTGGCGCTGAAGTTGCCTGTGAATGTGGAGTTGGTGGCATGTGAAACCCGCATGTGGAGCATTCGTTTGTGTGGGATGCTCTACCAGGTTCATTCCTAGATAATGCACTCAAAGGGCACTAAGCATAGAGTGTGAAAACTGAGTTTCCTTGAGAGCTGCTTGGAAGGCTGATGGTGTGTGAAGTTAGTGATCCAAATGGAGTTGTTCTCCCACAAGAACCACTCGGCAGATCCTTCTTTTTCAATATGCCCTTCACCAACATGCAGTGTTTCCTTGATTGAATTAGCTCTCACACCAATATTGACGTCTAGATACATTGCATTGAGGGCTATCTGAAAGAGGTTGTGGCTGTGAAGTTGCCTGTGAATGTGGAGTTGGTGGCATGTGAAACCCGCATGTAGAGCATTCGTTTGTGTGGAATGTTCACCAAGCTTCATTTCAGTCCTAGGCACTCAAAGTGCACTAAGCATAGTTTGTGAAAACTGAGTTTCCTTGAGAGCTGCTTGGAAGCCTGATGGTGTGTGAAGTTAGTGAGCCAAATGGAGTTGTTCTCCCACAAGAACCACTCGGCTGATCCTTCTTCTTCAATATGCCCTTCACCTATATGCAGTGTTTCCTTGATTGAATTAGCTCTCACACCAACATTTGCGTCTAGAGCCTTTGCATTGAGGGCTATCTGAAAACGGCTGTGGCGCTGAAGTTGCCTGTGAATGTGGAGTTGGTGGCATGTGAAACCCGCATGTGGAGCATTCGTTTGTGTGGGATGCTCACCAAGCTTCATTTCAGTCCTAGGCACTCAAAGGGCACTAAGCATAGAGTGTGAAAACTGAGTTTCCTTGAGAGCTGCTTGGAAGCCTGATGGTGTGTGAAGTTAGTGAGCCAAATGGAGTTGTTCTCCCACAAGAACCACTCGGCTGATTCTTCTTCAATATGCCCTTCACCAACATGCATTGTTTCCTTGATTGAATTAGCTCTCACACCAATATTTGAGTCTAGAGCCTTTGCATTGAGGGCTATCTGAAAACGGCTGTGGCGCTGAAGTTGCCTGTGAATGTGGAGTTGGTGGCATGTGAAACCCGCATGTGGAGCATTCGTTTGTGTGGGATGCTCTACCAGGTTCATTCCTAGATAATGCACTCAAAGGGCACTAAGCATAGAGTGTGAAAACTGAGTTTCCTTTAGAGCTGCTTGGAAGCCGGATGGTGTGTGAAGTTAGTGAGCCAAATGGAGTTGTTCTCCCACAAGAACCACTCGGCAGATCCTTCTTCAATATGCCCTTCACCAACATGCAGTGTTTCCTTGATTGAATTAGCTCTCACACCAATATTTGCGTCTAGAACCTTTGCATTGAGGGCTATCTGAAAACGGCTGTGGCGCTGAAGTTGCCTGTGAATGTGGAGTTGGTGGCATGTGAAACCCGCATGTGGAACATTCGTTTGTGTGGGATGCTCTACCAGGTTCATTCCTAGATAATGCACTCAAAGGGCACTAAGCATAGAGTGTGAAAACTGAGTTTCCTTGAGAGCTGCTTGGAAGCCTGATGGTGTGTGAAGTTAGTGAGCCAAATGGAGTTGTTCTCCCACAAGAACCACTCGGCTGATTCTTCTTCAATATGCCCTTCACCAACATGCAGTGTTTCCTTGATTGAATTAGCTCTCACACCAATATTTGCGTTTAGAGCCGTTGCATTGAGGGCTATCTGAAAACGGCTGTGGCGCTGAAGTTGCCTGTGAATGTGGAGTTGGTGGCATGTGAAACCCGCATGTGGAGCATTCTTTTGTGTGGGATGCTCTACCAGGTTCATTCCTAGATAATGCACTCAAAGGGCACTAAGCATAGAGTGTGAAAACTGAGTTTCCTTGAGAGCTGCTTTGAAGGCTGATGGTGTGTGAAGTTAGTGAGCCAAATGGAGTTGTTCTCCCACAAAAACCACTCGGCTGATCCTTCTTTTTCAATATGCCCTTCACCAACATGCAGTGTTTCCTTGATTGAATTAGCTCTCACACCAATATTTGCGTCTAGAGCCTTTGCATTGAGGGCTATCTTAAAGAGGTTGTGGCTGTGAAGTTGCCTGTGAATGTGGAGTTGGTGGCATGTGAAACCCGCATGTAGAGCATTCGTTTGTGTGGAATGTTCACCAAGCTTCATTTCAGTCCTAGGCACTCAAAGGGCACTAAGCATAGAGTGTGAAAACTGAGTTTCCTTGAGAGCTGCTTGGAAGCCTGATGGTGTGTGAAGTTAGTGAGTCAAATGGAGTTGTTCTCCCACAAGAACCACTCAGCTGATTCTTCTTCAATATGCCCTTCACCAACATGCAGTGTTTCCTTGATTGAATTAGCTCTCACACCAGTATTTGCGTCTAGAGCCTTTGCATTGAGGGCTATCTGAAAACGGCTGTGGCGCTGAAGTTGCCTGTGAATGTGGAGTTGGTGGCATGTGAAACCCGCATGTGGAGCATTCGTTTGTGTGGGATGCTCTACCAGGTTCATTCCTAGATAATGCACTGAAAGGGCACTAAGCATAGAGTGTGAAAACTGAGTTTCCTTGAGAGCTGCTTGGAAGCCTGATGGTGTGTGAAGTTAGTGAGCCAAATGGAGTTGTTCTCCCACAAAAACCAATCGGCTGATCCTTCTTTTTCAATATGCCCTTCACCAACATGCAGTGTTTCCTTGATTGAATTAGCTCTCACACCAATATTTGCGTCTAGAGCCTTTGCATTGAGGGCTATCTTAAAGAGGTTGTGGCTGTGAAGTTGCCTGTGAATGTGGAGTTGGTGGCATGTGAAACCCGCATGTAGAGCATTCGTTTGTGTGGAATGTTCACCAAGCTTCATTTCAGTTTTAGGCACTCAAAGGGCACTAAGCATAGAGTGTGAAAACTGAGTTTCCTTGAGAGCTGCTTGGAAGCCTGATGGTGTGTGAAGTTAGTGAGCCAAATGGAGTTGTTCTCCCACAAGAACCACTTGGCTGATCCTTCTTCTTCAATATGCCCTTCACCAACATACAGTGTTTCCTTGATTGAATTAGCTCTCACACCAACATTTGCGTCTAGAGCCTTTGCATTGAGGGCTATCTGAAAACGGCTGTGGCGCTGAAGTTGCCTGTGAATGTGGTGTTGGTGGCATGTGAAACCCGCATGTGGAGCATTTGTTTGTGTGGGATGCTCACCAAGCTTCATTTCAGTCCTAGGCACTCAAAGGGCACTAAGCATAGAGTGTGAAAACTGAGTTTCCTTGAGAGCTGCTTGGAAGCCTGATGGTGTGTGAAGTTAGTGAGCCAAATGGAGTTCTTCTCCCACAAGAACCACTCGGCTGATTCTTCTTCAATATGCCCTTCACCAACATGCAGTGTTTCCTTGATTGAATTAGCTCTCACACCAATATTTGCGTCTAGAGCCTTTGCATTGAGGGCTATCTGAAAACGGCTGTGGCGCTGAAGTTGCCTGTGAATGTGGAGTTAGTGGCATGTGAAACCCGCATGTGGAGCATTCGTTTGTGTGGGATGCTCTACCAGGTTCATTCCTACATAATGCACTCAAAGGGCACTAAGCATAGAGTGTGAAAACTGAGTTTCCTGGAGAGCTGCTAGGAAGCCTGATGGTGTGTGAAGTTAGTGAGCCAAATGGAGTTGTTCTCCCACAAGAACCACTCGGCTGATCCTTCTTCAATATGCCCTTCACCAACATGCAGTGTTTCCTTGATTGAATTAGCTCTCACACCAATATTTGCGTCTAGAGCCTTTGCATTGAGGGCTATTTGAAAACGGCTGTGGCGCTGAAGTTGCCTGTGAATGTGGAGTTTTTGGCATGTGAAACCTGCATGTGGAGCATTCGTTTGTGTGGGATGCTCACCAAGCTTCATTTCAGTCCTAGGCACTCAAAGGGCACTAAGCATAGAGTGTGAAAACTGAGTTTTCTTGAGAGCTGCTTGGAAGCCTGATGGTGTGTGAAGTTAGTGAGACAAATGGAGTTCTTCTCCCACAAGAACCACTCGGCTGATTCTTCTTCAATATGCCCTTCACCAACATGCAGTGTTTCCTTGATTGAATTAGCTCTCACACCAATATTTGCGTCTAGAGCCTTTGCATTGAGGGCTATCTGAAAACAGCTGTGCCGCTGAAGTTGCCTGTGAATATGGAGTTGGTGGCATGTGAAACCCGCATGTAGAGCATTCGTTTGTGTGGGATGCTCTACCAGGTTCATTCCTAGATAATGCACTCAAAGGGCACTAAGCATAGAGTGTGAAAACTGAGTTTCCTTGAGAGCTGCTTGGAAGCCTGATGGTGTGTGAAGTTAGTGAGCCAAATGGAGTTGTTCTCCCACAAGAACCACTCGGCTGATTCTTCTTCAATATGCCCTTCACCAACATGCATTGTTTCCTTGATTGAATTAGCTCTCACACCAGTATTTGAGTCTAGAGCCTTTGCATTGAGGGCTATGTGAAAACGGCTGTGGCGCTGAAGTTGCCTGTGAATGTGGAGTTGGTGGCATGTGAAACCCGCATGTGGAGCATTCGTTTGTGTGGGATGCTCTACCAGGTTCATTCCTAGATAATGCACACAAAGGGCACTAAGCATAGAGTGTGAAAACTGAGTTTCCTTGAGAGCTGCTTGGAAGCCTGATGGTGTGTGAAGTTAGTGAGCCAAATGGAGTTGTTCTCCCACAAGAACCACTCGGCTGATCCTTCTTCAATATGCCCTTCACCAACATGCATTGTTTCCTTGATTGAATTATCTCTCACACCAGTATTTGCGTCTAGAGCCTTTGCATTGGGGGCTATCTGAAAACGGCTGTGGCGCTGAAGTTGCCTGTGAATGTGGAGTTGGTGGCATGTGAAACCCGCATGTGGAGCATTCGTTTGTGTGGGATGCTCTACCAGGTTCATTGCTAGATAATGCACTCAGAGGACACTAAGCATAGAGTGTGAAAACTGAGTTTCCTTGAGAGCTGCTTGGAAGCCTGATGGTGTGTGAAGTTAGTGAGCCAAATGGAGTTGTTCTCCCACAAGAACCACTCGGCTGATTCTTCTTCAATATGCCCTTCACCAACATACAGTGTTTCCTTGATTGAATTAGCTCTCACACCAGTATTTGAGTCTAGAGCCTTTGCATTGTGGGCTATCTGAAAACGGCTGTGGCGCTGAAGTTGCCTGTGAATGTGGAGTTGGTGGCATGTGAAACCCGCATGTGGAGCATTCTTTTTTGTGGGATGCTCTACCAGGTTCATTCCTAGATAATGCACTCAAAGGACACTAAGCATAGAGTGTGAAAACTGAGTTTCCTTTAGAGCTGCTTGGAAGCCTGATGGTGTGTGAAGTTAGTGAGCCAAATGGAGTTGTTCTCCCACAAGGACCACTCGGCTGATTCTTCTTCATTATGCCCTTCACCAACATGCAGTGTTTCCTTGATTGAATTAGCTCTCACACCAATATTTGAGTCTAGAGCCTTTGCATTGAGGGCTATCTGAAAACGGCTGTGGCGCTGAAGTTGCCTGTGAATGTGGAGTTGGTGGCATGTGAAACCCGCATGTGGAGCATTCGTTTGTGTGGGATGCTCTACCAGGTTCATTCCTAGATAATGCACTCAAAGGGCACTAAGCATAGAGTGTGAAAACTGAGTTTCCTTGAGAGCTGCTTGGAAGCCTGATGGTGTGTGAAGTTAGTGAGCCAAATGGAGTTGTTCTCCCACAAGCACCACTCGGCTGATTCTTCTTCAATATGCCCTTCACCAACATGCAGTGTTTCCTTGATTGTATTAGCTCTCACACCAATATTTGCGTCTAGAGCCTTTGCATTGAGGGCTATCTGAAAACGGCTGTGGCGCTGAAGTTGCCTGTGAATGTGGAGTTGGTGGCATGTGAAACCCGCATGTGGAGCATTCGTTTGTGTGGGATGCTCTACCAGGTTCATTCCTAGATAATGAACTCAAAGGGCACTAAGCATAGAGTGTTAAAGCTGAGTTTCCTTGAGAGCTGCTTGGAAGCCTGATGGTGTGTGAAGTTAGTGATCCAAATGGAGTTGTTCTCCCACAAGAACCACTCGGCTGATCCTTCTTCAATATGCCCTTCACCAACATGCACTGTTTCCTTGATTGAATTAGCTCTCACACCAATATTTGCGTCTAGAGCCTTTGCATTGAGGGCTATTTGAAAACGGCTGTGGCGCTGAAGTTGCCTGTGAATGTGGAGTTTTTGGCATGTGAAACCTGCATGTGGAGCATTCGTTTGTGTGGGATGCTCACCAAGCTTCATTTCAGTCCTAGGCACTCAAAGGGCACTAAGCATAGAGTGTGAAAACTGAGTTTCCTTGAGAGCTGCTTGGAAGGCTGATGGTGTGTGAAGTTAGTGAGCCAAATGGAGTTGTTCTCCCACAAGAACCACTCGGCAGATCCTTCTTTTTCAATATGCCCTTCACCAACATGCAGTGTTTCCTTGATTGAATTAGCTCTCACACCAATATTGACATCTAGATACATTGCATTGAGGGCTATCTGAAAGAGGTTGTGGCTGTGAAGTTGCCTGTGAATGTGGAGTTGGTGGCATGTGAAACCCGCATGTGGAGCATTCGTTTGTGTGGGATGCTCTACCAGGTTCATTGCTAGATAATGCACTCAGAGGACACTAAGCATAGAGTGTGAAAACTGAGTTTCCTTGAGAGCTGCTTGGAAGCCTGATGGTGTGTGAAGTTAGTGAGACAAATGGAGTTGTTCTCCCACAAGAACCACTCGGCTGATTCTTCTTCAATATGCCCTTCACCAACATGCATTGTTTCCTTGATTGAATTAGCTCTCACACCAGTATTTGCGTCTAGAGCCTTTGCATTGGGGGCTATCTGAAAACGGCTGTGGCGCTGAAGTTGCCTGTGAATGTGGAGTTGGTGGCATGTGAAACCCGCATGTGGAGCATTCGTTTGTGTGGGATGCTCTACCAGGTTCATTGCTAGATAATGCACTCAGAGGACACTAAGCATAGAGTGTGAAAACTGAGTTTCCTTGAGAGCTGCTTGGAAGCCTGATGGTGTGTGAAGTTAGTGAGCCAAATGGAGTTGTTCTCCCACAAGAACCACTCGGCTGATTCTTCTTCAATATGCCCTTCACCAACATACAGTGTTTCCTTGATTGAATTAGCTCTCACACCAGTATTTGAGTCTAGAGCCTTTGCATTGAGGGCTATCTGAAAACGGCTGTGGCGCTGAAGTTGCCTGTGAATGTGGAGTTGGTGGCATGTGAAACCCGCATGTGGAGCATTCTTTTTTGTGGGATGCTCTACCAGGTTCATTCCTAGATAATGCACTCAAAGGGCACTAAGCATAGAGTGTGAAAACTGAGTTTCCTTTAGAGCTGCTTGGAAGCCTGATGGTGTGTGAAGTTAGTGAGCCAAATGGAGTTGTTCTCCCACAAGGACCACTCGGCTGATTCTTCTTCATTATGCCCTTCACCAACATGCAGTGTTTCCTTGATTGAATTAGCTCTCACACCAATATTTGAGTCTAGAGCCTTTGCATTGAGGGCTATCTGAAAACGGCTGTGGCGCTGAAGTTGCCTGTGAATGTGGAGTTGGTGGCATGTGAAACCCGCATGTGGAGCATTCGTTTGTGTGGGATGCTCTACCAGGTTCATTCCTAGATAATGCACTCAAAGGGCACTAAGCATAGAGTGTGAAAACTGAGTTTCCTTGAGAGCTGCTTGGAAGCCTGATGGTGTGTGAAGTTAGTGAGCCAAATGGAGTTGTTCTCCCACAAGAACCACTCGGCTGATTCTTCTTCAATATGCCCTTCACCAACATGCAGTGTTTCCTTGATTGTATTAGCTCTCACACCAATATTTGCGTCTAGAGCCTTTGCATTGAGGGCTATCTGAAAACGGCTGTGGCGCTGAAGTTGCCTGTGAATGTGGAGTTGGTGGCATGTGAAACCCGCATGTGGAGCATTCGTTTGTGTGGGATGCTCTACCAGGTTCATTCCTAGATAATGAACTCAAAGGGCACTAAGCATAGAGTGTTAAAGCTGAGTTTCCTTGAGAGCTGCTTGGAAGCCTGATGGTGTGTGAAGTTAGTGATCCAAATGGAGTTGTTCTCCCACAAGAACCACTCGGCTGATCCTTCTTCAATATGCCCTGCACCAACATGCACTGTTTCCTTGATTGAATTAGATCTCACACCAATATTTGCGTCTAGAGCCTTTGCATTGAGGGCTATGTGAAAACGGCTGTGGCGCTGAAGTTGCCTGTGAATGTGGAGTTGGTGGCATGTGAAACCTGCATGTGGAGCATTCGTTTGTGTGGGATGCTCACCAAGCTTCATTTCAGTCCTAGGCACTCAAAGGGCACTAAGCATAGAGTGTGAAAACTGAGTTTCCTTGAGAGCTGCTTGGAAGCCTGATGGTGTGTGAAGTTAGTGAGCCAAATGGATTTGTTCTCCCACAAGAATCACTCGGCTGATTCTTCTTCAATATGCCCTTCACCAACATGCAGTGTTTCCTTGATTGAATTAACTCTCACACCAATATTTGCGTCTAGAGCCTTTGCATTGAGGGCTATCTGAAAACGGCTGTGGCGCTGAAGTTGCCTGTGAATGTGGAGTTGGTGGCACGTGAAACGCGCATTTGGAGCATTCGTTTGTGTGGGATGCTCTACCAGGTTCATTCCTAGATAATGCACTCAAAGGGCACTAAGCATAGAGTGTGAAAACTGAGTTTCCTTGAGAGCTGCTTGGAAGCCTGATGGTGTGTGAAGTTAGTGAGCCAAATGGAGTTGTTCTCCCACAAGAACCACTCGGCTGATCCTTCTTCTTCAATATGCCCTTCACCAACATGCAGTGTTTCCTTGATTGAATTAGCTCTCACACCAATATTTGCGTCTAGAGCCTTTGCATTGAGGGCTATCTTAAAGAGGTTGTGGCTGTGAAGTTGCCTGTGAATGTGGAGTTGGTGGCATGTGAAACCCGCATGTGGAGCATTCGTTTGTGTGGGATGCTCACCAAGCTTCATTTCAGTCCTAGGCACTCAAAGGGCACTAAGTATAGAGTGTGAAAACTGAGTTTCCTTGAGAGCTGCTTGGAAGCCTGATGGTGTGTGAAGTTAGTGAGCCAAATGGAGTTGTTCTCCCACAAGAACCACTCGGCTGATCCTTCTTCTTCAATATGCCCTTCACCAACATGCAGTGTTTCCTTGATTGAATTAGCTCTCACAGAAATATTTGCGTCTAGAGCCTTTGCATTGAGGGCTATCTGAAAATGGCTGTGGCGCTGAAGTTGCCTGTGAATGTGGAGTTGGTGGCATGTGAAACCCGCATGTGGAGCATTCGTTTGTGTGGGATGCTCTACCAGGTTCATTCCTAGATAATGCACTCAAAGGGCACTAAGCATAGAGTGTGAAAACTGAGTTTCCTTGAGAGCTGCTTGGAAGCCTGATGGTGTGTGAAGTTAGTGAGCCAAAAAGAGTTGTTCTCCCACAAGAACCACTCTGCTGATCCTTCTTCTTCAATATGCCCTTCACCAACATGCAGTGTTTCCTTGATTGAATTAGCTCTCACAGCAATATTTGCGTCTAGAGCCTTTGCATTGAGGGCTATCTGAAAACGGCTGTGGCGCTGAAGTTGCCTGTGAATGTGGAGTTGGTGGCATGTGAAACATGCATGCGGAGCATTCGTTGTGTGGGATGCTCACCAAGCTTCATTTCAGTCCTAGGCACTCAAAGGGCACTAAGCATAGAGTGTGAAAACTGAGTTTTCTTGAGAGCTGCTTGGAAGCCTGATGGTTTGTGAAGTTAGTGAGACAAATGGAGTTGTTCTCCCACAAGAACCACTCGGCTGATTCTTCTTCAATATGCCCTTCACCAACATGCAATGTTTCCTTGATTGAATTAGCTCTCACACCAATATTTGCGTCTAGAGCCTTTGCATTGAGGGCTATCTGAAAACAGCTGTGCCGCTGAAGTTGCCTGTGAATATGGAGTTGGTGGCATGTGAAACACGCATGTGGAGCATTCGTTTGTGTGGGATGCTCACCAAGCTTCATTTCAGTCCTAGGCACTCAAAGGGCACTAAGTATAGAGTGTGAAAACTGAGTTTCCTTGAGAGCTGCTTGGAAGCCTGATGGTGTGTGAAGTTAGTGAGCCAAATGGAGTTGTTCTCCCACAAGAACCACTCGGCTGATCCTTCTTCTTCAATATGCCCTTCACCAACATGCAGTGTTTCCTTGATTGAATTAGCTCTCACAGAAATATTTGCGTCTAGAGCCTTTGCATTGAGGGCTATCTGAAAATGGCTGTGGCGCTGAAGTTGCCTGTGAATGTGGAGTTGTGGCATGTGAAACCCGCATGTGGAGCATTCGTTTGTGTGGGATGCTCTACCAGGTTCATTCCTAGATAATGCACTCAAAGGGCACTAAGCATAGAGTGTGAAAACTGAGTTTCCTTGAGAGCTGCTTGGAAGCCTGATGGTGTGTGAAGTTAGTGAGCCAAAAAGAGTTGTTCTCCCACAAGAACCACTCTGCTGATCCTTCTTCTTCAATATGCCCTTCACCAACATGCAGTGTTTCCTTGATTGAATTAGCTCTCACAGCAATATTTGCGTCTAGAGCCTTTGCATTGAGGGCTATCTGAAAACGGCTGTGGCGCTGAAGTTGCCTGTGAATGTGGAGTTGGTGGCATGTGAAACATGCATGCGGAGCATTCGTTGTGTGGGATGCTCACCAAGCTTCATTTCAGTCCTAGGCACTCAAAGGGCACTAAGCATAGAGTGTGAAAACTGAGTTTTCTTGAGAGCTGCTTGGAAGCCTGATGGTTTGTGAAGTTAGTGAGACAAATGGAGTTGTTCTCCCACAAGAACCACTCGGCTGATTCTTCTTCAATATGCCCTTCACCAACATGCAATGTTTCCTTGATTGAATTAGCTCTCACACCAATATTTGCGTCTAGAGCCTTTGCATTGAGGGCTATCTGAAAACAGCTGTGCCGCTGAAGTTGCCTGTGAATATGGAGTTGGTGGCATGTGAAACACGCATGTGGAGCATTCGTTTGTGTGGGATGCTCTACCAGGTTCATTCCTAGATAATGCACTCAAAGGGCACTAAGCATAGAGTGTGAAAACTGAGTTTCCTTGAGAGCTGCTTGGAAGCCTGATGGTGTGTGAAGTTAGTGAGCCAAATGGAGTTGTTCTCCCACAAGAACCACTCGGCTGATTCTTCTTCAATATGCCCTTCACCAACATGCATTGTTTCCTTGATTGAATTAGCTCTCACACCAGTATTTGAGTCTAGAGCCTTTGCATTGAGGGCTATGTGAAAACGGCTGTGGCGCTGAAGTTGCCTGTGAATGTGGAGTTGGTGGCATGTGAAACCCGCATGTGGAGCATTCGTTTGTGTGGGATGCTCTACCAGGTTCATTCCTAGATAATGCACTCAAAGGGCACTAAGCATAGAGTGTGAAAACTGAGTTTCCTTGAGAGCTGCTTGGAAGCCTGATGGTGTGTGAAGTTAGTGAGCCAAATGGAGTTGTTCTCCCACAAGAACCACTCGGCTGATTCTTCTTCAATATGCCCTTCACCAACATGCAGTGTTTCCTTGATTGAATTAGCTCTCACATCAGTATTTGAGTCTAGAGCCTTTGCATTGAGGGCTATCTGAAAACGGCTGTGGCGCTGAAGTTGCCTGTGAATGTGGAGTTGGTGGCATGTGAAACCCGCATGTGGAGCATTCTTTTGTGTGGGATGCTCTACCAGGTTCATTCCTAGATAATGCACTCAAAGGGCACTAAGCATAGAGTGTGAAAACTGAGTTTCCTTGAGAGCTGCTTGGAAGCCTGATGGTGTGTGAAGTTAGTGAGCCAAATGGAGTTGTTCTCCCACAAGGACCACTCGGCTGATTCTTCTTCAATATGCCCTTCACCAACATGCAGTGTTTCCTTGATTGAATTAGCTCTCACAGCAATATTTGCGTCTAGAGCCTTTGCATTGAGGGCTATCTGAAAACGGCTGTGGCGCTGAAGTTGCCTGTGAATGTGGAGTTGGTGGCATGTGAAACCCGCATGTGGAGCATTCGTTTGTGTGGGATGCTCTACCAGGTTCATTCCTAGATAATGAACTCAAAGGGCACTAAGCATAGAGTGTTAAAGCTGAGTTTCCTTGAGAGTTGCTTGGAAGCCTGATGGTGTGTGAAGTTAGTGATCCAAATGGAGTTGTTCTCCCACAAGAACCACTCGGCTGATCCTTCTTCAATATGCCCTGCACCAACATGCAGTGTTTCCTTGATTGAATTATCTCTCACACCAATATTTGCGTCTAGAGCCTTTGCATTGTGGGCTATCTGAAAACGGCTGTGGCGCCGAAGTTGCCTGTGAATGTGGAGTTGGTGGCATGTGAAACCCGCATGTGGAGCATTCGTTTGTGTGGGATGCTCACCAAGCTTCATTTCAGTCCTAGGCACTCAAAGGGCACTAAACATAGAGTGTGAAAACTGAGTTTCCTTGAGAGCTGCTTGGAAGCCTGATGGTGTGTGAAGTTAGTGAGCCAAATGGAGTTGTTCTCCCACAAGAACCACTCGGCTGATTCTTCTTCAATATGCCCTTCACCAACATGCAGTGTTTCCTTGATTGAATTAGCTCTCACACCAATATTTGCGTGTAGAGCCTTTGCATTGAGGGCTATGTGAAAACGGCTGTGGCGCTGAAGTTGCCTGTGAATGTGGAGTTGGTGGCATGTGAAACCCTCATGTGGAATATTCGTTTGTGTGGGATGCTCTACCAGGTTCATTCCTAGATAATGCACTGAAAGGGCACTAAGCATAGAGTGTCAAAACTGTGTTTCCTTGAGAGCTTCTTGGAAGCCTGATGGTGTGTGAAGTTAGTGAGCCAAATGGAGTTGTTCTCCCACAAGTACCACTCGGCTGATCCTTCTTCAATATGCCCTTCACCAACATGCAGTGTTTCCTTGATTGAATTAGCTCTCACACCAATATTTGCGTCTAGAGCCTTTGAATTGAGGGCTATGTGAAAACGGCTGTGGCGCTGAAGTTGCCTGTGAATGTGGAGTTGGTGGCATGTGAAACCGGCATGTGGAGCATTCGTTTGTGTGGGATGCTCTACCAGGTTCATTCCTAGATAATGCACTCAAAGGGCACTAAGCATAGAGTGTGAAAACTGAGTTTCCTTGAGAGCTGCTTGGAAGCCTGATGGTGTGTGAAGTTAGTGAGCCAAATGGAGTTGTTCTCCCACAAGAACCACTCGGCTGATTCTTCTTCAATATGCCCTTCACCAACATGCATTGTTTCCTTGATTGAATTATCTCTAACACCAATATTTGAGTCTAGAGCCTTTGCATTGAGGGCTATCTGAAAACGGCTGTGGCGCTGAAGTTGCCTGTGAATGTGGAGTTGGTGGCATGTGAAACCCGCATGTGGAGCATTCGTTTGTGTGGGATGCTCTACCAGGTTCATTCCTAGATAATGCACTCAAAGGGCACTAAGCATAGAGTGTGAAAACTGAGTTTCCTTGAGAGCTGCTTGGAAGGCTGATGGTGTGTGAAGTTAGTGAGCCAAATGGAGTTGTTCTCCCACAAGAACCACTCGGCTGATCCTTCTTCAATATGCCCTTCGCCAACATGCAGTGTTTCCTTGATTGAATTAGCTCTCACACCAATATTGGCATCTAGAGCCTTTGCATTGAGGGCTATCTGAAAACGGCTGTGGCGCTGAAGTTGCCTGTGAATGTGGAGTTGGTGGCATGTGAAACCTGCATGTGGAGCATTTGTTTGTGTCGGATGATCACCAAGCTTCATTTCAGTCCTAGGCACTCAAAGGGCACTAAGCATAGAGTGTCAAAACTGAATTTCCTTGAGAGCTGCTTGGAAGGCTGATGGTGTGTGAAGTTAGTGAGCCAAATGGAGTTGTTCTCCCACAAGAACCACTCGGCTGATCCTTCTTCTTCAATATGTCCTTCACCAACATGCAGTGTTTCCTTGATTGAATTAGCTCTCACACCAACATTTGCGTCTAGAGCCTTTGCATTGAGGGCTATCTGAAAACGGCTGTGGCTGTGAAGTTGCCTGTGAATGTGGAGTTGGTGGCATGTGAAACCCGCATGTAGAGCATTCGTTTGTGTGGAATGTTCACCAAGCTTCATTTCAGTCCTAGGCACTCAAAGGGCACTAAGCATAGAGTGTGAAAACTGAGTTTCCTTGAGAGCTGCTTGGAAGCCTGATGGTGTGTGAAGTTAGTGAGCCAAACGGAGTTGTTCTCCCACAAGAATCACTCTGCTGATTCTTCTTCAATATGCCCTTCACCAACATGCATTGTTTCCTTGATTGAATTAGCTCTCACACCAGTATTTGAGTCTAGAGCATTTGCATTGAGGGCTATCTGAAAACGGCTGTGGCGCTGAAGTTGCCTGTGAATGTGGAGTTGGTGGCATGTGAAACCTGCATGTGGAGCATTCGTTTGTGTGGGATGCTCTACCAGGTTCATTCCTAGATAATGCACTGAAAGGGCACTAAGCATAGAGTGTGAAAACTGAGTTTCCTTTAGAGCTGCTTGGAAGCCTGATGGTGTGTGAAGTTAGTGAGCCAAATGGAGTTGTTCTCCCACAAGAACCACTCGGCTGATCCTTCTTCAATATGCCCTTCACCCACATGCAGGGTTTCCTTGATTAAATTAGCTCTCACACCAATATTGGCATCTAGAGCCTTTGCATTGAGGGCTATCTGAAAACGGCTGTGGCGCTGAAGTTGCCTGTGAATGTGGAGTTGGTGGCATGTGAAACCTGCATGTGTAGCATTCGTTTGTGTGGGATGCTCACCAAGCTTCATTTCAGTCCTAGGCACTCAAAGGGCACTAAGCATAGAGTGTGAAAACTGAGTTTCCTTGAGAGCTGCTTGGAAGCCTTATGCTGTGTGAAGTTAGTGAGCCAAATGGAGTTGTTCTCCCACAAGAACCACTCGGCTGATCCTTCTTTTTCAATATGCCCTTCACCAACATGCAGTGTTTCCTTGATTGAATTAGCTCTCACACCAATATTGACGTCTAGATCCATTGCATTGAGGGCTATCTGAAAGAGGTTGTGGCTGTGAAGTTGCCTGTGAATGTGGAGTTGGTGGCATGTGAAACCCGCATGTAGAGCATTCGTTTGTGTGGAATGTTCACCAAGCTTCATTTCAGTCCTAGGCACTCAAAGGGCACTAAGCATAGAGTGTGAAAACTGAGTTTCCTGAGAGCTGCTTGGAAGCCTGATGGTGTGTGAAGTTAGTGAGCCAAATGGAGTTGTTCTCCCACAAGAACCACTCGGCTGATTCTTCTTCAATATGCCCTTCACCAACATGCATTGTTTCCTTGATTGAATAAGCTCTCACACCAGTATTTGAGTCTAGAGCCTTTGCATTGAGGGCTATCTGAAAACGGCTGTGGCGCTGAAGTTGCCTGTGAATGTGGAGTTGGTGGCATGTGAAACCGGCATGTTGAGCATTTGTTTGTGTGGGATGCTCTACCAGGTTCATTCCTAGATAATGCACTCAAAGGGCACTAAGCATAGAGTGTGAAAACTGAGTTTCCTTGAGAGCTGCTTGGAAGCCTGATGGTGTGTGAAGTTAGTGAGCCAAATGGAGTTGTTCTCCCACAAGAACCACTCGGCTGATTCTTCTTCAATATGCCCTTCACCAACATGCATTGTTTCCTTGATTGAATTAGCTCTCACACCAGTATTTGAGTCTAGAGCCTTTGCATTGAGGGCTATCTGAAAACGGCTGTGGCGCTGAAGTTGCCTGTGAATGTGGAGTTGTTGGCATGTGAAACCGGCATGTTGAGCATTTGTTTGTGTGGGATGCTCTACCAGGTTCATTCCTAGATAATGCACTCAAAGAGCACTAAGCATAGAGTGTGAAAACTGAGTTTCCTTGAGAGCTGCTTGGAAGCCTGATGGTGTGTGAAGTTAGTGAGCCAAATGGAGTTGTTCTCCCACAAGAACCACTCGGCTGATCCTTCTTCTTCAATATGCCCTTCAGCAACATGCAGTGTTTCCTTGATTGAATTAGCTCTCACAACAACATTTGCGTCTAGAGCCTTTGCATTGAGGGCTATCTGAAAACGGCTGTGGCGCTGAAGTTGCCTGTGAATGTGGAGTTGGTGGCATGTGAAACCCTCATGTGGAATATTCTTTTGTGTGTGATGCTCTACCAGGTTCATTCCTAGATAATGCACTGAAAGGGCACTAAGCATAGAGTGTGAAACCTGAGTTTCCTTGAGAGCTGCTTGGAAGCCTGATGGTGTGTGAAGTTAGTGAGCCAAATGGAGTTGTTCTCCCACAAGAACCACTCGGCTGATCCTTCTTCAATATGCCCTTCACCAACATGCAATGTTTCGTTGATTGAATTAGCTCTCACACCAATATTTGCGTGTAGATCCTTTGCATTGAGGGCTATCTGAAAATGGCTGTGGCGCTGAAGTTGCCTGTGAATGTGGAGTTGGTGGCATTTGAAACCTGCATGTGGAGCATTCGTTTGTGTGGGATGCTCACCAAGCTTCATTTCAGTCCTAGGCACTCAAAGGGCACTAAGCATAGAGTGTGAAAACTGAGTTTCCTTGAGAGCTGCTTGGAAGCCTGATGGTGTGTGAAGTTAGTGAGCCAAATGGAGTTGTTCTCCCACAAGAACCACTCGGCTGATTCTTCTTCCATATGCCCTTCACCAACATGCAGTGTTTCCTTGATTGAATTAGCTCTCACACCAACATTTGCGTCTAGAGCCTTTGCATTGACTGCTATGTGAAAACGGCTGTGGCGCTGAAGTTTCCTGTGAATGTGGAGTTGGTGGCACATGAAACCCGCATGTGGAGCATTCGATTGTGTGTGATGCTCTACCAGGTTCCTTCCTAGATAATGCACTCAAAGGGCACTAAGCATAGAGTGTGAAAACTGAGTTTCCTTGAGAGCTGCTTGGAAGCCTGATGGTGTGTGAAGTTAGTGAGCCAAATGAGTTGTTCTCCTACAAGAACCACTCGGCTGATCCTTCTTCAATATGCCCTTCACCAACATGCATTGTTTCCTTGATTGAATTAGCTCTCACATCAGTATTTGAGTCTAGAGCCTTTGCATTGAGGGCTATCTGAAAACGGCTGTGGCGCTGAAGTTGCCTGTGAATGTGGAGTTGGTAGCATGTGAAACCCGCATGTGGAGCATTCGTTTGTGTGGGATGCTCTACCAGGTTCATTCCTAGATAATGCACTCAAAGGGCACTAAGCATAGAGTGTGAATACTGAGTTTCCTTGAGAGCTGCTTGGAAGCCTGATGGTGTGTGAAGTTAGTGAGCCAAATGGAGTTGTTCTCCCACAAGAACCACTCGGCTGATCCTTCTTCAATATGCCCTTCACCAACATGCAGTGTTTCCTTGATTGAATTAGCTCTCACACCAATATTGGCATCTAGAGCCTTTGCATTGAGGGCTATCTGAAAATGACTGTGGCGCTGAAGTTGCCTGTGAATGTGGAGTTGGTGGCATGTGAAACCTGCATGTGGAGCATTCGTTTGTGTGGGATGCTCACCAAGCTTCATTTCAGTCCTAGGCACTCAAAGGGCACTAAGCATAGAGTGTGAAAACTGAGTTTCCTTGAGAGCTGCTTGGAAGGCTGATGGTGTGTGAAGTTAGTGAGCCAAATGGAGTTGTTCCTCCACAAGAACCACTCGGCATATCCTTCTTCAATATGCCCTTCACCAACATGCAGTGTTTCCTTGATTGAATTAGCTCTCACACCAATATTGACGTCTAGATCCATTGCATTGAGGGCTATCTGAAAGAGGTTGTGGCTGTGAAGTTGCCTGTGAATGTGGAGTTGGTGGCATGTGAAACCCGCATGTGGGGCATTCGTTTGTGTGGGATACACACCAAGCTTCATTTCAGTCCTAGGCACTCAAAGGGCACTAAGCATAGAGTGTGAAAACTGAGTTTCCTTGAGAACTGCTTGGAAGCCTGATGGTGTGTGAAGTTAGTGAGCCAAATGGAGTTGTTCTCCCACAAGAACCACTCGGCTGATTCTTCGTCAATATGCCCTTCACCAACATGCAGTGTTTCCTTGATTGAATTAGCTCTCACACCAATATTTGCGTCTAGAGCCTTTGCATTGAGGGCTATCTGAAAGCGGCTGTGGCTGTGAAGTTGCCTGTGAATGTGGAGTTGGTGGCATGTGAAACCCGCATGTGGAGCATTCGTTTGTGTGGGATGCTCTACCAGGTTCATTCCTAGATAATGCACTCAAAGGGCACTAAGCATAGAGTGTGAAAACTGAGTTTCCTTGAGAGCTGCGTGGAAGCCTGATGGTGTGTGAAGTTAGTGAGCCAAATGGAGTTGTTCTCCCACAAGAACCACTCGGCTGATCCTTCTTCTTCAATATGCCCTTCACCAACATGCAGTGTTTCCTTGATTGAATTAGCTCTCACACCAATATTGGCATCTAGAGCCTTTGCATTGAGGGCTATCTGAAAACGGCTGTGGCGCTGAAGTTGCCTGTGAATGTGGAGTTGGTGGCATGTGATACCCGCATGTGGAGCATTCGTTTGTGTGGGATGCTCACCAAGCTTCATTTCAGTCCTAGGCACTCAAAGGGCACTAAGCATTGAGTGTGAAAACTGAGTTTCCTTGAGAGCTGCTTGGAAGCCTGATGGTGTGTGAAGTTAGTGATCCAAATGGAGTTGTTCTCCCACAAGAACCACTCGGCTGATCCTTCTTCAATATGCCCTTCACCAACATGCAGTGTTTCCTTGATTGAATTAGCTCTCACACCAATATTTGCGTCTAGAGCCTTTGCATTGAGGGCTATCTGAAAACAGCTGTGGCGCTGAAGTTGCCTGTGAATGTGGAGTTGGTGGCATGTGAAACCCGCATGTGGAGCATTCGTTTGTGTGGGATGCTCTACCAGGTTCATTCCTAGATAATGCACTCAAAGGGCACTAAGCATAGAGTGTGAAAACTGAGTTTCCTTGAGAGCTGCTTGGAAGCCTGATGGTGTGTGAAGTTAGTGATCCAAATGGAGTTGTTCTCCAACAAGAACCACTCGGCTGATACTTCTTCAATATGCCCTTCACCCACATGCAGTGTTTCCTTGATTGAATTAGCTCTCACACCAATATTTGCATCTAGAGCCTTTGCATTGAGGGCTATCTGAAAACGGCTGTGGCGCTGAAGTTGCCTGTGAATGTGGAGTTGGTGGCATGTGAAACCCGCATGTGGAGCATTCGTTTGTGTGGGATACACACCAAGCTTCATTTCAGTCCTAGGCACTCAAAGGGCACTAAGCATAGAGTGTGAAAACTGAGTTTCCTTGAGAGCTGCTTGGAAGCCTAATGGTGTGTGAAGTTAGTGAGCCAAATGGAGTTGTTCTCCCACAAGAACCACTCGGCTGATCCTTCTTCTTCAATATGCCCTTCACCAACATGCAGTGTTTCCTTGATTGAATTAGCTCTCACACCAATATTGGCGTCTAGATCCATTGCATTGAGGGCTATCTGAAAGCGGTTGTCGCTGTGAAGTTGCCTGTGAATGTGGAGTTGGTGGCATGTGAAACCCGCATGTGGAGCATTCGTTTGTGTGGGATACACACCAAGCTTCATTTCAGTCCTAGGCACTCAAAGGGCACTAAGCATAGAGTGTGAAAACTGAGTTTCCTTGAGAACTGCTTGGAAGCCTGATGGTGTGTGAAGTTAGTGATCCAAATGGAGTTGTTCTCCCACAAGAACCACTCTGCTGATCCTTCTTCCTCAATATGCCCTTCACCAACATGCAGTGTTTCCTTGATTGAATTAGCTCTCACACCAATATTGGCGTCTAGATCCATTGCATTGAGGGCTATCTGAAAACGGCTGTGGCGCTGAAGTTGCCTGTGAATGTGGACTTGGTGGCATGTGAAACCCGCATGTGGAGCATTCTTTTGTGTGTGATGCTCTACCAGGTTCATTCCTAGATAATGCACTCAAAGGGCACTAAGCATAGAGTGTGAAAACTGAGTTTCCTTGAGAGCTGCTTGGAAGCCTGATGGTGTGTGAAGTTAGTGTTCCAAATGGAGTTGTTCTCCCACAAGAACCACTCGGCTGATCCATCTTCAATATGCCCTTCACCAACATGCAGTGTTTCCTTGATTGAATTAGCTCTCACACCAATATTTGCGTCTAGAGCCTTTGCATTGAGGGCTATCTGAAAACGGCTGTGGCGCTGAAGTTGCCTGTGAATGTGGAGTTGGTGGCATGTGAAACCCGCATGTGGAGCATTCGTTTGTGTGGGATGCTCTACCAGGTTCATTCCTAGATAATGCACTCAAAGGGCACTAAGCATAGAGTGTGAAAACTGAGTTTCCTTGAGAGCTGCTTGGAAGCCTGATGGTGTGTGAAGTTAGTGAGCCAAATGGAGTTGTTCTCCCACAAGAATCACTCGGCTGATCCTTCTTCAATATGCCCTTCACCAACAAGCAGTGTTTCCTTGATTGAATTAGCTCTCACACCAATATTTGCATCTAGAGCCTTTGCATTGAGGGCTATCTGAAAACGGCTGTGGCGCTGAAGTTGCCTGTGAATGTGGAGTTGGTGGCATGTGAAACCCGCATGTGGAGCATTCGTTTGTGTGGGATACACACCAAGCTTCATTTCAGTCCTAGGCACTCAAAGGGCACTAAGCATAGAGTGTGAAAACTGAGTTTCCTTGAGAGCTGCTTGGAAGCCTGATGGTGTGTGAAGTTAGTGAGCCAAATGGAGTTGTTCTCCCACAAGAACCACTCGGCTGATCCTTCTTCTTCAATATGCCCTTCACCAACATGCAGTGTTTCCTTGATTGAATTAGCTCTCACACCAATATTTGCATCTAGAGCCTTTGCATTGAGGGCTATCAGAAAATGGCTGTGGCGCTGAAGTTGCCTGTGAATGTTGAGTTGGTGGCATGTGAAACCCGCATGTGGGGCATTCGTTTGTGTGGGATACACACCAAGCTTCATTTCAGTCCTAGGCACTCAAAGGGCACTAAGCATAGAGTGTGAAAACTGAGTTTCCTTGAGAGCTGCTTGGAAGCCTGATGGTGTGTGAAGTTAGTGAGCCAAATGGAGTTGTTCTCCCACAAGAATCACTCGGCTGATCCTTCTTCAATATGCCCTTCACCAACATGCAGTGTTTCCTTGATTGAATTAGCTCTCACACCAATATTTGCATCTAGAGCCTTTGCATTGAGGGCTATCTGAAAACGGCTGTGGCGCTGAAGTTGCCTGTGAATGTGGAGTTGGTGGCATGTGAAACCCGCATGTGGAGCATTCGTTTATGTGGGATACACACCAAGCTTCATTTCAGTCCTAGGCACTCAAAGGGCACTAAGCATAGAGTGTGAAAACTGAGTTTCCTTGAGAGCTGCTTGGAAGCCTGATGGTGTGTGAAGTTAGTGAGCCAAATGGCGTTGTTCTCCCACAAGAACCACTCAGCTGATCCTTCTTCTTCAATATGCCCTTCACCAACATGCAGTGTTTCCTTGATTGAATTAGCTCTCACACCAATATTGGCGTCTAGAGCCTTTGCATTGAGGGCTATCTGAAAGCGGTTGTGGCTGTGAAGTTGCCTGTGAATGTGGAGTTGGTGGCATGTGAAACCCGCATGTGGAGCATTCGTTTGTGTGGGATGCTCACCAAGCTTCATTTCAGTCCTAGGCACTCAAAGGGCACTAAGCATAGAGTGTGAAAACTGAGTTTCCTTGAGAGCTGCGTGGAAGCCTGATGGTGTGTGAAGTTAGTGAGCCAAATGGAGTTGTTCTCCCACAAGAACCATTCGGCTGATCCTTCTTCTTCAATATGCCCTTCACCAACATGCAGTGTTTCCTTGATTGAATTAGCTCTCACACCAATATTTGCGTCTAGAGCCTTTGCATTGAGGGCTATCTGAAAACGGCTGTGGCGCTGAAGTTGCCTGTGAATGTGGAGTTGGTGGCATGTGAAACCCGCATGTGGAGCATTCGTTTGTGTAGGATGCTCACCAAGCTTCATTTCAGTCCTAGGCACTGAAAGGGCACTAAGCATAGAGTGTGAAAACTGAGTTTCCTGGAGAGCTGCTTGGAAGCCTGATGGTGTGTGAAGTTAGTGAGCCAAATGGAGTTGTTCTCCCACAAGAACCACTCGGCTGATCCTTCTTCAATATGCCCTTCACCAACATGCAGTGTTTCCTTGATTGAATTAGCTCTCACACCAATATTTGCGTCTAGAGCCTTTGCATTGAGGGCTATCTGAAAACGGCTGTGGCGCTGAAGTTGCCTGTGAATGTGGAGTTGGTGGCATGTGAAACCCGCATGTGGAGAATTCGTTTGTGTGGGATGCTCTACCAGGTTCATTCCTAGATAATGCACTCAAAGGGCACTAAGCATAGAGTGTGAAAACTGAGTTTCCTTGAGAGCTGCTTGGAAGCCTGATGGTGTGTGAAGTTAGTGAGCCAAATGGAGTTGTTCTCCCACAAGAACCACTCGGCAGATCCTTCTTCAATATGCCCTTCACCAACATGCAGTGTTTCCTTGATTGAATTAGCTCTCACACCAATATTTGCATCTAGAGCCTTTGCATTGAGGGCTATCTGAAAACGGCTGTGGCGCTGAAGTTGCCTGTGAATGTGGAGTTGGTGGCATGTGAAACCCGCATGTGGAGCATTCGTTTGTGTGGGATACACACCAAGCTTCATTTCAGTCCTAGGCACTCAAAGGGCACTAAGCATAGAGTGTGAAAACTGAGTTTCCTTGAGAGCTGCTTGGAAACCTGATGGTGTGTGAAGTTAGTGAGCCAAATGGAGTTGTTCTCCCACAAGAACCACTCGGCTGATTCTTCTTCAATATGCCCTTCACCAACATGCAGTGTTTCCTTGATTGAATTAGCTCTCACACCAATATTTGCGTCTAGATCCATTGCATTGCGGGCAATCTGAAAGCGGTTGTGGCTGTGCAGTTGCCTATGAATGTGGAGTTGGTGGCATGTGAAACCCGCATGTGGAGCATTCGTTTGTGTAGAATGCTCACCAAGCTTCATTTCAGTCCTAGGCACTCAAAGGGCACTAAGCATAGAGTGTGAAAACTGAGTTTCCTGGAGAGCTGCTTGGAAGCCTGATGGTGTGTGAAGTTAGTGATCCAAATGGAGTTGTTCTCCCACAAGAACCACTCGGCTGAGCCTTCTTCTTCAATATGCCCTTCACCAACATGCAGTGTTTCCTTGATTGAATTAGCTCTCACACCAATATTTGCGTCTAGAGCCTTTGCATTGAGGGCTATCTGAAAACGGCTGTGGCGCTAAAGTTGCCTGTGAATGTGGAGTTGGTGGCATGTAAAACCCGCATGTGGAGCATTCGTTTGTGTGGGATGCTCTACCAGGTTCATTCCTAGATAATGCACTCAAAGGGCACTAAGCATAGAGTGTGAAAACTGAGTTTCCTTGAGAGCTGCTTGGAAGCCTGATGGTGTGTGAAGTTAGTGATCCAAATGGAGTTGTTCTCCCACAAGAACCACTCGGCAGATCCTTCTTCAATATGCCCTTCACCAACATGCAGTGTTTCCTTGATTGAATTAGCTCTCACACCAATATTTGCATCTAGAGCCTTTGCATTGAGGGCTATCTGAAAACGGCTGTGGCGCTGAAATTGCCTGTGAATGTGGAGTTGGTGGCATGTGAAACCCGCATGTGGAGCATTCGTTTGTGTGGGATACACACCAAGCTTCATTTCAGTCCTAGGCACTCAAAGGGGACTAAGCATAGAGTGTGAAAACTGAGTTTCCTTGAGAGCTGCTTGGAAACCTGATGGTGTGTGAAGTTAGTGAGCCAAATGGAGTTGTTCTCCTACAAGAATCACTCGGCTGATTCTTCTTCAATATGCCCTTCACCAACATGCAGTGTTTCCTTGATTGAATTAGCTCTCACACCAATATTTGCGTCTAGATCCATTGCATTGCGGGCAATCTGAAAGCGGTTGTGGCTGTGCAGTTGCCTATGAATGTGGAGTTGGTGGCATGTGAAACCCGCATGTGGAGCATTCGTTTGTGTGGGATGCTCACCAAGCTTCATTTCAGTCCTAGGCACTCAAAGGGCACTAAGCATAGAGTGTGAAAACTGAGTTTCCTTGAGAGCTGCTTGGAAGCCTGATGGTGTGTGAAGTTAGTGAGCCAAATGGAGTTGTTCTCCCACAAGAACCACTCGGCAGATCCTTCTTCAATATGCCCTTCACCAACATGCAGTGTTTCCTTGATTGAATTAGCTCTCACACCAATATTTGCGTCTAGAGCCTTTGCATTGAGGGCTATCTGAAAACGGCTGTGGCGCTGAAGTTGCCTGTGAATGTGGAGTTGGTGGCATGTGAAACCCGCATGTGGAGCATTCTTTTGTGTGGGATGCTCGACGAGGTTCATTCCTAGATAATGCACTCAAAGGGCACTAAGCATAGAGTGTGAAAACTGAGTTTCCTTGAGAGCTGCTTGGAAGCCTGATGGTGTGTGAAGTTAGTGAGCCAAATGGAGTTGTTCTCCCACAAGAACCACTCGGCAGATCCTTCTTCAATATGCCCTTCACCAACATGCAGTGTTTCCTTGATTGAATTAGCTCTCACACCAATATTTGCGTCTAGAGCCTTTTCATTGAGGGCTATCAGAAAATGGCTGTGGCGCTGAAGTTGCCTGTGAATGTGGAGTTGGTGGCATGTGAAACCCGCATGTGGAGCATTCGTTTGTGTGGGATGCTCACCAAGCTTCATTTCATTCCTAGGCACTCAAAGGGCACTAAGCATAGAGTGTGAAAACTGAGTTTCCTTGAGAGCTGCTTGGAAGCCTGATGGTGTGTGAAGTTAGTGAGCCAAATGGCGTTGTTCTCCCACAAGAACCACTCAGCTGATCCTTCTTCTTCAATATGCCCTTCACCAACATGCAGTGTTTCCTTGATTGAATTAGCTCTCACACCAATATTGGCGTCTAGAGCCTTTGCATTGAGGGCTATCTGAAAGCGGTTGTGGCTGTGAAGTTGCCTGTGAATGTGGAGTTGGTGGCATGTGAAACCCGCATGTGGAGCATTCGTTTGTGTGGGATGCTCACCAAGCTTCATTTCAGTCCTAGGCACTCAAAGGGCACTAAGCATAGAGTGTGAAAACTGAGTTTCCTTGAGAGCTGCGTGGAAGCCTGATGGTGTGTGAAGTTAGTGAGCCAAATGGAGTTGTTCTCCCACAAGAACCATTCGGCTGATCCTTCTTCTTCAATATGCCCTTCACCAACATGCAGTGTTTCCTTGATTGAATTAGCTCTCACACCAATATTTGCGTCTAGAGCCTTTGCATTGAGGGCTATCTGAAAACGGCTGTGGCGCTGAAGTTGCCTGTGAATGTGGAGTTGGTGGCATGTGAAACCCGCATGTGGAGCATTCGTTTGTGTAGGATGCTCACCAAGCTTCATTTCAGTCCTAGGCACTGAAAGGGCACTAAGCATAGAGTGTGAAAACTGCGTTTCCTTGAGAGCTGCTTGGAAGCCTGATGGTGTGTGAAGTTAGTGAGCCAAATGGAGTTGTTCTCCCACAAGAACCACTCGGCTGATCCTTCTTCAATATGCCCTTCACCAACATGCAGTGTTTCCTTGATTGAATTAGCTCTCACACCAATATTTGCGTCTAGAGCCTTTGCATTGAGGGCTATCTGAAAACGGCTGTGGCGCTGAAGTTGCCTGTGAATGTGGAGTTGGTGGCATGTGAAACCCGCATGTGGAGCATTCGTTTGTGTGGGATGCTCTACCAGGTTCATTCCTAGATAATGCACTCAAAGGGCACTAAGCATAGAGTGTGAAAACTGAGTTTCCTTGAGAGCTGCTTGGAAGCCTGATGGTGTGTGAAGTTAGTGATCCAAATGGAGTTGTTCTCCCACAAGAACCACTCGGCAGATCCTTCTTCAATATGCCCTTCACCAACATGCAGTGTTTCCTTGATTGAATTAGCTCTCACACCAATATTTGCATCTAGAGCCTTTGCATTGAGGGCTATCTGAAAACGGCTGTGGCGCTGAAGTTGCCTGTGAATGTGGAGTTGGTGGCATGTGAAACCCGCATGTGGAGCATTCGTTTGTGTGGGATACACACCAAGCTTCATTTCAGTCCTAGGCACTCAAAGGGCACTAAGCATAGAGTGTGAAAACTGAGTTTCCTTGAGAGCTGCTTGGAAACCTGATGGTGTGTGAAGTTAGTGAGCCAAATGGAGTTGTTCTCCCACAAGAATCACTCGGCTGATTCTTCTTCAATATGCCCTTCACCAACATGCAGTGTTTCCTTGATTGAATTAGCTCTCACACCAATATTTGCGTCTAGATCCATTGCATTGCGGGCAATCTGAAAGCGGTTGTGGCTGTGCAGTTGCCTATGAATGTGGAGTTGGTGGCATGTGAAACCCGCATGTGGAGCATTCGTTTGTGTAGAATGCTCACCAAGCTTCATTTCAGTCCTAGGCACTCAAAGGGCACTAAGCATAGAGTGTGAAAACTGAGTTTCCTGGAGAGCTGCTTGGAAGCCTGATGGTGTGTGAAGTTAGTGATCCAAATGGAGTTGTTCTCCCACAAGAACCACTCGGCTGAGCCTTCTTCTTCAATATGCCCTTCACCAACATGCAGTGTTTCCTTGATTGAATTAGCTCTCACACCAATATTTGCGTCTAGAGCCTTTGCATTGAGGGCTATCTGAAAACGGCTGTGGCGCTAAAGTTGCCTGTGAATGTGGAGTTGGTGGCATGTAAAACCCGCATGTGGAGCATTCGTTTGTGTGGGATGCTCTACCAGGTTCATTCCTAGATAATGCACTCAAAGGGCACTAAGCATAGAGTGTGAAAACTGAGTTTCCTTGAGAGCTGCTTGGAAGCCTGATGGTGTGTGAAGTTAGTGATCCAAATGGAGTTGTTCTCCCACAAGAACCACTCGGCAGATCCTTCTTCAATATGCCCTTCACCAACATGCAGTGTTTCCTTGATTGAATTAGCTCTCACACCAATATTTGCATCTAGAGCCTTTGCATTGAGGGCTATCTGAAAACGGCTGTGGCGCTGAAATTGCCTGTGAATGTGGAGTTGGTGGCATGTGAAACCCGCATGTGGAGCATTCGTTTGTGTGGGATACACACCAAGCTTCATTTCAGTCCTAGGCACTCAAAGGGGACTAAGCATAGAGTGTGAAAACTGAGTTTCCTTGAGAGCTGCTTGGAAACCTGATGGTGTGTGAAGTTAGTGAACCAAATGGAGTTGTTCTCCTACAAGAATCACTCGGCTGATTCTTCTTCAATATGCCCTTCACCAACATGCAGTGTTTCCTTGATTGAATTAGCTCTCACACCAATATTTGCGTCTAGATCCATTGCATTGCGGGCAATCTGAAAGCGGTTGTGGCTGTGCAGTAGCCTATGAATGTGGAGTTGGTGCCATGTGAAACCCGCATGTGGAGCATTCGTTTGTGTGGGATGCTCACCAAGCTTCATTTCAGTCCTAGGCACTCAAAGGGCACTAAGCATAGAGTGTGAAAACTGAGTTTCCTTGAGAGCTGCTTGGAAGCCTGATGGTGTGTGAAGTTAGTGAGCCAAATGGAGTTGTTCTCCCACAAGAACCACTCGGCAGATCCTTCTTCAATATGCCCTTCACCAACATGCAGTGTTTCCTTGATTGAATTAGCTCTCACACCAATATATGCGTCTAGAGCCTTTGCATTGAGGGCTATCTGAAAACGGCTGTGGCGCTGAAGTTGCCTGTGAATGTGGAGTTGGTGGCATGTGAAACCCGCATGTGGAGCATTCTTTTGTGTGGGATGCTCGACGAGGTTCATTCCTAGATAATGCACTCAAAGGGCACTAAGCATAGAGTGTGAAAACTGAGTTTCCTTGAGAGCTGCTTGGAAGCCTGATGGTGTGTGAAGTTAGTGAGCCAAATGGAGTTGTTCTCCCACAAGAACCACTCGGCAGATCCTTCTTCAATATGCCCTTCACCAACATGCAGTGTTTCCTTGATTGAATTAGCTCTCACACCAATATTTGCGTCTAGAGCCTTTTCATTGAGGGCTATCAGAAAATGGCTGTGGCGCTGAAGTTGCCTGTGAATGTGGAGTTGGTGGCATGTGAAACCCGCATGTGGAGCATTCGTTTGTGTGGGATGCTCACCAAGCTTCATTTCAGTATTAGGCACTCAAAGGGCACTAAGCATAGAGTGTGAAAACTGAGTTTCCTTGAGAACTGCTTGGAAGCCTGATGGTGTGTGAAGTTAGTGATCCAAATGGAGTTGTTCTCCCACAAGAACCACTCGGCTGATCCTTCTTCTTCCATATGCCCTTCACCAACATGCAGTGTTTCCTTGATTGAATTAGCTATCACACCAACATTTGCGTCTAGAGCCTTTGCATTGAGGACTATCTGAAAATGGCTGTGGCCTGAAGTTGCCTGTGAATGTGGAGTTGGTGGCATGTGAAACCCGCATGTGGAGCATTCGTTTGTGTGGGATGCTCACCAAGCTTCATTTCAGTCCTAGGCACTCAAAGGGCACTAAGCATAGAGTGTGAAAACTGAGTTTCCTTGAGAGCTGCTTGGAAGCCTTATGCTGTGTGAAGTTAGTGAGCCAAATGGAGTTGTTCTCCCACAAGAACCACTCGGCTGATTCTTTTTCAATATGCCCATCACCCACATGCAGTGTTTCCTTGATTGAATTAGCTCTCACACCAATATTTGCGTCTAGAGCCTTTGCATTGAGGGCTATCTAAAAACGGCTCTGGCGCTGAAGTTGCCTGTGAATGTGGAGTTGGTGGCATGTGAAACCCGCATGTGGAGCATTCGTTTGTGTGGGATGCTCGACCAGGTTCATTCCTAGATAATGCACTCAAAGGCACTAAGCATAGAGTGTGAAAACTGAGTTTCCTTGAGAGCTGCTTGGAAGCCTGATGGTGTGTGAAGTTAGTGAGCCAAATGGAGTTGTTCTCCCACAAGAACCACTCTGCTGATCCTTCTTCTTCAATATGCCCTTCACCAACATGCAGTGTTTCCTTGATTGAATTAGCTCTCACACCAATATTTGCGTCTAGAGCCTTTACATTGAGGGCTATCTGAAAACGGCTGTGGCGCTGAAGTTGCCTGTGAATGTTGAGTTGGTGGCATGTGAAACCCGCATGTGGAGCATTCGTTTGTGTGGGATACACACCAAGCTTCATTTCAGTCCTAGGCACTCAAAGGGCACTAAGCATAGAGTGTGAAAACTGAGTTTCCTTGAGAGCTGCTTGGAAGCCTGATGGTGTGTGAAGTTAGTGAGCCAAATGGAGTTGTTCTCCCACAAGAACCACTCTGCTGATCCTTCTTCCTCAATATGCCCTTCACCAACATGCAGTGTTTCCTTGATTGAATTAGCTCTCACACCAATATTGGCGTCTAGAGCCTTTGCATTGAGGGCTATCTGAAAACGGCTGTGGCGCTGAAGTTGCCTGTGAATGTGGACTTGGTGGCATGTGAAACCCGCATGTGGAGCATTCTTTTGTGTGTGATGCTCTACCAGGTTCATTCCTAGATAATGCACTCAAAGGGCACTAAGCATAGAGTGTGAAAACTGAGTTTCCTTGAGAGGTGCTTGGAAGCCTGATGGTGTGTGAAGTTAGTGATCCAAATGGAGTTGTTCTCCCACAAGAACCACTCTGCTGATCCTTCTTCCTCAATATGCCCTTCACCAACATGCAGTGTTTCCTTGATTGAATTAGCTCTCACACCAATATTTGCGTCTAGAGCCTTTGCATTGAGGGCTATCTGAAAATGGCTGTGGCGCTGAAGTTGCCTGTGAATGTGGAGTTGGTGGCATGTGAAACCCGCATGTGGAGCATTCGTTTGTGTGGGATGCTCTACCAGGTTCATTCCTAGATAATGCACTCAAAGGGCACTAAGCATAGAGTGTGAAAACTGAGTTTCCTTGAGAGCTGCTTGGAAGCCTGATGGTGTGTGAAGTTAGTGAGCCAAATGGCGTTGTTCTCCCACAAGAACCACTCAGCTGATCCTTCTTCTTCAATATGCCCTTCACCAACATGCAGTGTTTCCTTGATTGAATTAGCTCTCACACCAATATTGGCGTCTAGAGCCTTTGCATTGAGGGCTATCTGAAAGCGGTTGTGGCTGTGAAGTTGCCTGTGAATGTGGAGTTGGTGGCATGTGAAACCCGCATGTGGAGCATTCGTTTGTGTGGGATGCTCACCAAGCTTCATTTCAGTCCTAGGCACTCAAAGGGCACTAAGCATAGAGTGTGAAAACTGAGTTTCCTTGAGAGCTGCGTGGAAGCCTGATGGTGTGTGAAGTTAGTGAGCCAAATGGAGTTGTTCTCCCACAAGAACCATTCGGCTGATCCTTCTTCTTCAATATGCCCTTCACCAACATGCAGTGTTTCCTTGATTGAATTAGCTCTCACACCAATATTTGCGTCTAGAGCCTTTGCATTGAGGGCTATCTGAAAACGGCTGTGGCGCTGAAGTTGCCTGTGAATGTGGAGTTGGTGGCATGTGAAACCCGCATGTGGAGCATTCGTTTGTGTAGGATGCTCACCAAGCTTCATTTCAGTCCTAGGCACTGAAAGGGCACTAAGCATAGAGTGTGAAAACTGCGTTTCCTTGAGAGCTGCTTGGAAGCCTGATGGTGTGTGAAGTTAGTGAGCCAAATGGAGTTGTTCTCCCACAAGAACCACTCGGCTGATCCTTCTTCAATATGCCCTTCACCAACATGCAGTGTTTCCTTGATTGAATTAGCTCTCACACCAATATTTGCGTCTAGAGCCTTTGCATTGAGGGCTATCTGAAAACGGCTGTGGCGCTGAAGTTGCCTGTGAATGTGGAGTTGGTGGCATGTGAAACCCGCATGTGGAGCATTCGTTTGTGTGGGATGCTCTACCAGGTTCATTCCTAGATAATGCACTCAAAGGGCACTAAGCATAGAGTGTGAAAACTGAGTTTCCTTGAGAGCTGTTTGGAAGCCTGATGGTGTGTGAAGTTAGTGATCCAAATGGAGTTGTTCTCCCACAAGAACCACTCGGCAGATCCTTCTTCAATATGCCCTTCACCAACATGCAGTGTTTCCTTGATTGAATTAGCTCTCACACCAATATTTGCATCTAGAGCCTTTGCATTGAGGGCTATCTGAAAACGGCTGTGGCGCTGAAGTTGCCTGTGAATGTGGAGTTGGTGGCATGTGAAACCCGCATGTGGAGCATTCGTTTGTGTGGGATACACACCAAGCTTCATTTCAGTCCTAGGCACTCAAAGGGCACTAAGCATAGAGTGTGAAAACTGAGTTTCCTTGAGAGCTGCTTGGAAACCTGATGGTGTGTGAAGTTAGTGAGCCAAATGGAGTTGTTCTCCCACAAGAATCACTCGGCTGATTCTTCTTCAATATGCCCTTCACCAACATGCAGTGTTTCCTTGATTGAATTAGCTCTCACACCAATATTTGCGTCTAGATCCATTGCATTGCGGGCAATCTGAAAGCGGTTGTGGCTGTGCAGTTGCCTATGAATGTGGAGTTGGTGGCATGTGAAACCCGCATGTGGAGCATTCGTTTGTGTAGAATGCTCACCAAGCTTCATTTCAGTCCTAGGCACTCAAAGGGCACTAAGCATAGAGTGTGAAAACTGAGTTTCCTGGAGAGCTGCTTGGAAGCCTGATGGTGTGTGAAGTTAGTGATCCAAATGGAGTTGTTCTCCCACAAGAACCACTCGGCTGAGCCTTCTTCTTCAATATGCCCTTCACCAACATGCAGTGTTTCCTTGATTGAATTAGCTCTCACACCAATATTTGCGTCTAGAGCCTTTGCATTGAGGGCTATCTGAAAACGGCTGTGGCGCTAAAGTTGCCTGTGAATGTGGAGTTGGTGGCATGTAAAACCCGCATGTGGAGCATTCGTTTGTGTGGGATGCTCTACCAGGTTCATTCCTAGATAATGCACTCAAAGGGCACTAAGCATAGAGTGTGAAAACTGAGTTTCCTTGAGAGCTGCTTGGAAGCCTGATGGTGTGTGAAGTTAGTGAGCCAAATGGAGTTGTTCTCCCACAAGAACCACTCGGCAGATCCTTCTTCAATATGCCCTTCACCAACATGCAGTGTTTCCTTGATTGAATTAGCTCTCACACCAATATTTGCATCTAGAGCCTTTGCATTGAGGGCTATCTGAAAACGGCTGTGGCGCTGAAATTGCCTGTGAATGTGGAGTTGGTGGCATGTGAAACCCGCATGTGGAGCATTCGTTTGTGTGGGATACACACCAAGCTTCATTTCAGTCCTAGGCACTCAAAGGGGACTAAGCATAGAGTGTGAAAACTGAGTTTCCTTGAGAGCTGCTTGGAAACCTGATGGTGTGTGAAGTTAGTGAGCCAAATGGAGTTGTTCTCCTACAAGAATCACTCGGCTGATTCTTCTTCAATATGCCCTTCACCAACATGCAGTGTTTCCTTGATTGAATTAGCTCTCACACCAATATTTGCGTCTAGATCCATTGCATTGCGGGCAATCTGAAAGCGGTTGTGGCTGTGCAGTTGCCTATGAATGTGGAGTTGGTGGCATGTGAAACCCGCATGTGGAGCATTCGTTTGTGTGGGATGCTCACCAAGCTTCATTTCAGTCCTAGGCACTCAAAGGGCACTAAGCTGCACTAAGCATAGAGTGTGAAAACTGAGTTTCCTTGAGAGCTGCTTGGAAGCCTGATGGTGTGTGAAGTTAGTGAGCCAAATGGAGTTGTTCTCCCACAAGAACCACTCGGCAGATCCTTCTTCAATATGCCCTTCACCAACATGCAGTGTTTCCTTGATTGAATTAGCTCTCACACCAATATTTGCGTCTAGAGCCTTTGCATTGAGGGCTATCTGAAAACGGCTGTGGCGCTGAAGTTGCCTGTGAATGTGGAGTTGGTGGCATGTGAAACCCGCATGTGGAGCATTCTTTTGTGTGGGATGCTCGACGAGGTTCATTCCTAGATAATGCACTCAAAGGGCACTAAGCATAGAGTGTGAAAACTGAGTTTCCTTGAGAGCTGCTTGGAAGCCTGATGGTGTGTGAAGTTAGTGAGCCAAATGGAGTTGTTCTCCCACAAGAACCACTCGGCAGATCCTTCTTCAATATGCCCTTCACCAACATGCAGTGTTTCCTTGATTGAATTAGCTCTCACACCAATATTTGCGTCTAGAGCCTTTTCATTGAGGGCTATCAGAAAATGGCTGTGGCGCTGAAGTTGCCTGTGAATGTTGAGTTGGTGGCATGTGAAACCCGCATGTGGAGCATTCGTTTGTGTGGGATGCTCACCAAGCTTCATTTCAGTCCTAGGCACTCAAAGGGCACTAAGCATAGAGTGTGAAAACTGAGTTTCCTTGAGAACTGCTTGGAAGCCTGATGGTGTGTGAAGTTAGTGATCCAAATGGAGTTGTTCTCCCACAAGAACCACTCGGCTGATCCTTCTTCTTCCATATGCCCTTCACCAACATGCAGTGTTTCCTTGATTGAATTAGCTCTCACACCAACATTTGCGTCTAGAGCCTTTGCATTGAGGACTATCTGAAAATGGCTGTGGCCTGAAGTTGCCTGTGAATGTGGAGTTGGTGGCATGTGAAACCCGCATGTGGAGCATTCGTTTGTGTGGGATGCTCACCAAGCTTCATTTCAGTCCTAGGCACTCAAAGGGCACTAAGCATAGAGTGTGAAAACTGAGTTTCCTTGAGAGCTGCTTGGAAGCCTTATGCTGTGTGAAGTTAGTGAGCCAAATGGAGTTGTTCTCCCACAAGAACCACTCGGCTGATTCTTCTTCAATATGCCCATCACCCACATGCAGTGTTTCCTTGATTGAATTAGCTCTCACACCAATATTTGCGTCTAGAGCCTTTGCATTGAGGGCTATCTGAAAACGGCTGTGGCGCTGAAGTTGCCTGTGAATGTGGAGTTGGTGGCATGTGAAACCCGCATGTGGAGCATTCTTTTGTGTGGGATGCTCTACCAGGTTCATTCCTAGATAATGCACTCAAAGGGCACTAAGCATAGAGTGTGAAAACTGAGTTTCCTTGAGAGCTGCTTGGAAGCCTGATGGTGTGTGAAGTTAGTGAGCCAAATGGAGTTGTTCTCCCACAAGAACCACTCGGCTGATCCTTCTTCAATATGCCCTTCACCAACATGCAGTGTTTCCTTGATTGAATTAGCTCTCACACCAATATTTGCGTCTAGAGCCTTTGCCTTGAGGGCTATCTGAAAACGGCTGTGGCGCTGAAGTTGCCTGTGAATGTGGAGTTGGTGGCATGTGAAACCCGCATGTGGAGCATTCGTTTGTGTGGGATGCTCTACCAGGTTCATTCCTAGATAATGCACTCAAAGGGCACTAAGCATAGAGTGTGAAAACTGAGTTTCCTGGAGAGCTGCTTGGAAGCCTGATGGTGTGTGAAGTTAGTGAGCCAAATGGAGTTGTTCTCCCACAAGAACCACTCGGCTGATCCTTCTTCTTCAATATGCCCTTCACCAACATGCAGTGTTTCCTTGATTGAATTAGCTCTCACACCAATATTTCCTTCTAGAGCCTTTGCATTGAGGGCTATGTGAAAACGGCTGTGGCGCTGAAGTTGCCTGTGAATGTGGAGTTGGTGGCATGCTGAAACCCGCCTGTGGAGCATTCGTTTGTGTGGGATGCTCACCAAGCTTCATTTCAGTCCTAGGCACTCAAAGGGCACTAAGCATAGAGTGTGAAAACTGAGTTTCCTTGAGAGCTGCATGGAAGCCTGATGCTGTGTGAAGTTAGTGAGCCAAATGGAGTTGTTCTCCCACAAGAACCACTCGGCTGATCCTTCTTCAATATGCCCTTCACCAACATGCAGTGTTTCCTTGATTGAATTAGCTCTCACACCAATATTTGCGTCTAGAGCCTTTGCATTGAGGGCTATCTGAAAATGGCTGTGGCGCTGAATTTGCCTGTGAATGTGGAGTTGGTGGCATGTGAAACCCGCATGTGGAGCATTCGTTTGTGTGGGGGATGCTCTACCAGGTTCATTCCTAGATAATGCACTCAAAGGGCACTAAGCATAGAGTGTGAAAACTGAGTTTCCTTGAGAGCTTCTTGGAAGCCTGATGGTGTGTGAAGTTAGTGATCCAAATGGAGTTGTTCTCCCACAAGAACCACTCTGCTGATCCTTCTTCTTCAATATGCCCTTCACCAACATGCAGTGTTTCCTTGATTGAATTAGCTCTCACACCAATATTTGCGTCTAGAGCCTTTGCATTGAGGGCTATCTGAAAACGGCTGTGGCGCTGAAGTTGCCTGTGAATGTGGAGTTGGTGGCAAGTGAAACCCGCATGTAGAGCATTCGTTTGTGTGGGATGCTCTACTAGGTTCATTCCTAGATAATGCACTCAAAGGGCACTAAGCATAGAGTGTGAAAACTGAGTTTCCTTGAGAGCTGCTTGGAAGCCTGATGGTGTGTGAAGTTAGTGAGCCAAATGGAGTTGTTCTCCACAGGAACCACTCGGTTGATCCTTCTTCTTCAATATGCCCTTCACCAACATGCAGTGTTTCCTTGATTGAATTAGCTCTCACACCAATATTTGCGTCTAGAGCCTTTGCATTGAGGGCTATCTGAAAACGGCTGTGGCGCTGAAGTTGCCTGTGAATGTGGAGTTGGTGGCATGTGAAACCCGCATGTGGAGCATTCGCTTGTGTGGGATGCTCCACTCATTCAGCTAGCTCAAAGGGCACTAAGCATAGAGTGTGAAAACTGAGTTTCCTGAGCTGCTTGGAAGCCTGATGGTGTGTGAAGTTAGTGTTCCAAATGGAGTTGTTCTCCCACAAGAACCACTCGGCTGATCCTTCTTCAATATGCCCTTCACCAACATGCAGTGTTTCCTTGATTGAATTAGCTCTCACACCAATATTTGCGTCTAGAGCCTTTGCCTTGAGGGCTATCTGAAAACGGCTGTGGCGCTGAAGTTGCCTGTGAATGTGGAGTTGGTGGCATGTGAAACCCGCATGTGGAGCATTCGTTTGTGTGGGATGCTCTACCAGGTTCATTCCTAGATAATGCACTCAAAGGGCACTAAGCATAGAGTGTGAAAACTGAGTTTCCTGGAGAGCTGCTTGGAAGCCTGATGGTGTGTGAAGTTAGTGAGCCAAATGGAGTTGTTCTCCCACAAGAACCACTCGGCTGATCCTTCTTCAATATGCCCTTCACCAACATGCAGTGTTTCCTTGATTGAATTAGCTCTCACACCAATATTTGCGTCTAGAGCCTTTGCCTTGAGGGCTATCTGAAAACGGCTGTGGCGCTGAAGTTGCCTGTGAATGTGGAGTTGGTGGCATGTGAAACCCGCATGTGGAGCATTCGTTTGTGTGGGATGCTCTACCAGGTTCATTCCTAGATAATGCACTCAAAGGGCACTAAGCATAGAGTGTGAAAACTGAGTTTCCTGGAGAGCTGCTTGGAAGCCTGATGGTGTGTGAAGTTAGTGAGCCAAATGGAGTTGTTCTCCCACAAGAACCACTCGGCTGATCCTTCTTCTTCAATATGCCCTTCACCAACATGCAGTGTTTCCTTGATTGAATTAGCTCTCACACCAATATTTCCTTCTAGAGCCTTTGCATTGAGGGCTATGTGAAAACGGCTGTGGCGCTGAAGTTGCCTGTGAATGTGGAGTTGGTGGCATGTGAAACCCGCATGTGGAGCATTCGTTTGTGTGGGATGCTCACCAAGCTTCATTTCAGTCCTAGGCACTCAAAGGGCACTAAGCATAGAGTGTGAAAACTGAGTTTCCTTGAGAGCTGCATGGAAGCCTGATGCTGTGTGAAGTTAGTGAGCCAAATGGAGTTGTTCTCCCACAAGAACCACTCGGCTGATCCTTCTTCAATATGCCCTTCACCAACATGCAGTGTTTCCTTGATTGAATTAGCTCTCACACCAATATTTGCGTCTAGAGCCTTTGCATTGAGGGCTATCTGAAAACGGCTGTGGCGGTGAATTTGCCTGCGAATGTGGAGTTGGTGGCATGTGAAACCCGCATGTGGAGCATTCGTTTGTGTGGGATGCTCTACCAGGTTCATTCCTAGATAATGCACTCAAAGGGCACTAAGCATAGAGTGTGAAAACTGAGTTTCCTTGAGAGCTTCTTGGAAGCCTGATGGTGTGTGAAGTTAGTGATCCAAATGGAGTTGTTCTCCCACAAGAACCACTCTGCTGATCCTTCTTCTTCAATATGCCCTTCACCAACATGCAGTGTTTCCTTGATTGAATTAGCTCTCACACCAATATTTGCGTCTAGAGCCTTTGCATTGAGGGCTATCTGAAAACGGCTGTGGCGCTGAAGTTGCCTGTGAATGTGGAGTTGGTGGCATGTGAAACCCGCATGTAGAGCATTCTTTTGTGTGGGATGCTCTACTAGGTTCATTCCTAGATAATGCACTCAAAGGGCACTAAGCATAGAGTGTGAAAACTGAGTTTCCTTGAGAGCTGCTTGGAAGCCTGATGGTGTGTGAAGTTAGTGAGCCAAATGGAGTTGTTCTCCCACAAGAACCACTCGGCTGATCCTTCTTCTTCAATATGCCCTTCACCAACATGCAGTGTTTCCTTGATTGAATTAGCTCTCACACCAATATTTGCGTCTAGAGCCTTTGCATTGAGGGCTATCTGAAAACGGCTGTGGCGCTGAAGTTGCCTGTGAATGTGGAGTTGGTGGCATGTGAAACCCGCATGTGGAGCATTCGTTTGTGTGGGATGCTCACCAAGCTTCATTTCAGTCCTAGGCACTCAAAGGGCACTAAGCATAGAGTGTGAAAACTGAGTTTCCTTGAGAGCTGCATGGAAGCCTGATGCTGTGTGAAGTTAGTGAGCCAAATGGAGTTGTTCTCCCACAAGAACCACTCGGCTGATCCTTCTTCAATATGCCCTTCACCAACATGCAGTGTTTCCTTGATTGAATTAGCTCTCACACCAATATTTGCGTCTAGAGCCTTTGCATTGAGGGCTATGTGAAAATGGCTGTGGCGCTGAATTTGCCTGTGAATGTGGAGTTGGTGGCATGTGAAACCCGCATGTGGAGCATTCGTTTGTGTGGGATGCTCTACCAGGTTCATTCCTAGATAATGCACTCAAAGGGCACTAAGCATAGAGTGTGAAAACTGAGTTTCCTTGAGAGCTTCTTGGAAGCCTGATGGTGTGTGAAGTTAGTGATCCAAATGGAGTTGTTCTCCCACAAGAACCACTCGGCTGATCCTTCTTCTTCAATATGCCCTTCACCCACATGCAGTGTTTCCTTGATTGAATTAGCTCTCACACCAATATTTGCGTCTAGAGCCTTTGCATTGAGGGCTATCTGAAAACGGCTGTGGCGCTGAAGTTGCCTGTGAATGTGGAGTTGGTGGCATGTGAAACCCGCATGTAGAGCATTCTTTTGTGTGGGATGCTCTACTAGGTTCATTCCTAGATAATGCACTCAAAGGGCACTAAGCATAGAGTGTGAAAACTGAGTTTCCTTGAGAGCTGCTTGGAAGCCTGATGGTGTGTGAAGTTAGTGAGCCAAATGGAGTTGTTCTCCCACAAGAACCACTCGGCTGACCCTCTTCTTCAATATGCCCTTCACCAACATGCAGTGTTTCCTTGATTGAATTAGCTCTCACACCAATATTTGCGTCTAGAGCCTTTGCATTGAGGGCTATCTGAAAACGGCTGTGGCGCTGAAGTTGCCTGTGAATGTGGAGTTGGTGGCATGTGAAACCCGCATGTGGAGCATTCGTTTGTGTGGGATGCTCACCAAGCTTCATTTCAGTCCTAGGCACTCAAAGGGCACTAAGCATAGAGTGTGAAAACTGAGTTTCCTTGAGAGCTGCTTGGAAGCCTGATGGTGTGTGAAGTTAGTGAGCCAAATGGAGTTGTTCTCCCACAAGAACCACTCGGCTGATCCTTCTTCTTCAATATGCCCTTCACCAACATGCAGTGTTTCCTTGATTGAATTAGCTCTCACACCAATATTTGCGTCTAGAGCCTTTGCATTGAGGGCTATCTAAAAACGGCTCTGGCGCAGAAGTTGCCTGTGAATGTGGAGTTGGTGGCATGTGAAACCCGCATGTGGAGCATTCGTTTGTGTGGGATGCTCTACCAGGTGCATTCCTAGATAATGCACTCAAAGGGCACTAAGCATAGAGTGTGAAAACTGAGTTTCCTTGAGAGCTTCTTGGAAGCCTGATGGTGTGTGAAGTTAGTGAGCCAAATGGAGTTGTTCTCCCACAAGAACCACTCTGCTGATCCTTCTTCTTCAATATGCCCTTCACCAACATGCAGTGTTTCCTTGATTGAATTAGCTCTCACACCAATATTTGCGTCTAGAGCCTTTGCATTGAGGGCTATCTGAAAACGGCTGTGGCGCTGAAGTTGCCTGTGAATGTGGAGTTGGTGGCATGTGAAACCCGCATGTGGAGCATTCTTTTGTGTGGGATGCTCTACCAGGTTCATTCCTAGATAATGCACTCAAAGGGCACTAAGCATAGAGTGTGAAAACTGAGTTTCCTTGAGAGCTGCATGGAAGCCTGATGCTGTGTGAAGTTAGTGAGCCAAATGGAGTTGTTCTCCCACAAGAACCACTCGGCTGATCCTTCTTCAATATGCCCTTCACCAACATGCAGTGTTTCCTTGATTGAATTAGCTCTCACACCAATATTTGCGTCTAGAGCCTTTGCATTGAGGGCTATCTGAAAACGGCTGTGGCGGTGAATTTGCCTGCGAATGTGGAGTTGGTGGCATGTGAAACCCGCATGTGGAGCATTCGTTTGTGTGGGATGCTCTACCAGGTTCATTCCTAGATAATGCACTCAAAGGGCACTAAGCATAGAGTGTGAAAACTGAGTTTCCTTGAGAGCTTCTTGGAAGCCTGATGGTGTGTGAAGTTAGTGATCCAAATGGAGTTGTTCTCCCACAAGAACCACTCTGCTGATCCTTCTTCTTCAATATGCCCTTCACCAACATGCAGTGTTTCCTTGATTGAATTAGCTCTCACACCAATATTTGCGTCTAGAGCCTTTGCATTGAGGGCTATCTGAAAACGGCTGTGGCGCTGAAGTTGCCTGTGAATGTGGAGTTGGTGGCATGTGAAACCCGCATGTAGAGCATTCTTTTGTGTGGGATGCTCTACTAGGTTCATTCCTAGATAATGCACTCAAAGGGCACTAAGCATAGAGTGTGAAAACTGAGTTTCCTTGAGAGCTGCTTGGAAGCCTGATGGTGTGTGAAGTTAGTGAGCCAAATGGAGTTGTTCTCCCACAAGAACCACTCGGCTGATCCTTCTTCTTCAATATGCCCTTCACCAACATGCAGTGTTTCCTTGATTGAATTAGCTCTCACACCAATATTTGCGTCTAGAGCCTTTGCATTGAGGGCTATCTGAAAACGGCTGTGGCGCTGAAGTTGCCTGTGAATGTGGAGTTGGTGGCATGTGAAACCCGCATGTGGAGCATTCGTTTGTGTGGGATGCTCACCAAGCTTCATTTCAGTCCTAGGCACTCAAAGGGCACTAAGCATAGAGTGTGAAAACTGAGTTTCCTTGAGAGCTGCATGGAAGCCTGATGCTGTGTGAAGTTAGTGAGCCAAATGGAGTTGTTCTCCCACAAGAACCACTCGGCTGATCCTTCTTCAATATGCCCTTCACCAACATGCAGTGTTTCCTTGATTGAATTAGCTCTCACACCAATATTTGCGTCTAGAGCCTTTGCATTGAGGGCTATGTGAAAATGGCTGTGGCGCTGAATTTGCCTGTGAATGTGGAGTTGGTGGCATGTGAAACCCGCATGTGGAGCATTCGTTTGTGTGGGATGCTCTACCAGGTTCATTCCTAGATAATGCACTCAAAGGGCACTAAGCATAGAGTGTGAAAACTGAGTTTCCTTGAGAGCTTCTTGGAAGCCTGATGGTGTGTGAAGTTAGTGATCCAAATGGAGTTGTTCTCCCACAAGAACCACTCGGCTGATCCTTCTTCTTCAATATGCCCTTCACCCACATGCAGTGTTTCCTTGATTGAATTAGCTCTCACACCAATATTTGCGTCTAGAGCCTTTGCATTGAGGGCTATCTGAAAACGGCTGTGGCGCTGAAGTTGCCTGTGAATGTGGAGTTGGTGGCATGTGAAACCCGCATGTAGAGCATTCTTTTGTGTGGGATGCTCTACTAGGTTCATTCCTAGATAATGCACTCAAAGGGCACTAAGCATAGAGTGTGAAAACTGAGTTTCCTTGAGAGCTGCTTGGAAGCCTGATGGTGTGTGAAGTTAGTGAGCCAAATGGAGTTGTTCTCCCACAAGAACCACTCGGCTGACCCTCTTCTTCAATATGCCCTTCACCAACATGCAGTGTTTCCTTGATTGAATTAGCTCTCACACCAATATTTGCGTCTAGAGCCTTTGCATTGAGGGCTATCTGAAAACGGCTGTGGCGCTGAAGTTGCCTGTGAATGTGGAGTTGGTGGCATGTGAAACCCGCATGTGGAGCATTCGTTTGTGTGGGATGCTCACCAAGCTTCATTTCAGTCCTAGGCACTCAAAGGGCACTAAGCATAGAGTGTGAAAACTGAGTTTCCTTGAGAGCTGCTTGGAAGCCTGATGGTGTGTGAAGTTAGTGAGCCAAATGGAGTTGTTCTCCCACAAGAACCACTCGGCTGATCCTTCTTCTTCAATATGCCCTTCACCAACATGCAGTGTTTCCTTGATTGAATTAGCTCTCACACCAATATTTGCGTCTAGAGCCTTTGCATTGAGGGCTATCTAAAAACGGCTCTGGCGCAGAAGTTGCCTGTGAATGTGGAGTTGGTGGCATGTGAAACCCGCATGTGGAGCATTCGTTTGTGTGGGATGCTCTACCAGGTGCATTCCTAGATAATGCACTCAAAGGGCACTAAGCATAGAGTGTGAAAACTGAGTTTCCTTGAGAGCTTCTTGGAAGCCTGATGGTGTGTGAAGTTAGTGAGCCAAATGGAGTTGTTCTCCCACAAGAACCACTCTGCTGATCCTTCTTCTTCAATATGCCCTTCACCAACATGCAGTGTTTCCTTGATTGAATTAGCTCTCACACCAATATTTGCGTCTAGAGCCTTTGCATTGAGGGCTATCTGAAAACGGCTGTGGCGCTGAAGTTGCCTGTGAATGTGGAGTTGGTGGCATGTGAAACCCGCATGTGGAGCATTCTTTTGTGTGGGATGCTCTACCAGGTTCATTCCTAGATAATGCACTCAAAGGGCACTAAGCATAGAGTGTGAAAACTGAGTTTCCTTGAGAGCTGCATGGAAGCCTGATGGTGTGTGAAGTTAGTGAGCCAAATGGAGTTGTTCTCCCACAAGAACCACTCGACTGATCCTTCTTCAATATGCCCTTCACCAACATGCAGTGTTTCCTTGATTGAATTAGCTCTCACACCAATATTTGCGTCTAGAGCCTTTGCCTTGAGGGCTATCTGAAAACGGCTGTGGCGCTGAAGTTGCCTGTGAATGTGGAGTTGGTGGCATGTGAAACCCGTATGTGGAGCATTCGTTTGTGTGGGATGCTCTACCAGGTTCATTCCTAGATAATGCACTCAAAGGGCACTAAGCATAGAGTGTGAAAACTGAGTTTCCTTGAGAGCTGCTTGGAAGCCTGATGGTGTGTGAAAGTGTGAGCCAAATGGAGTTGTTCTCCCACAAGAACCACTCGGCTGATTCTTCTTCAGTATGCCCTTCACCAACATGCAGTGTTTCCTTGATTGAATTAGCTCTCACACCAATATTTCCTTCTAGAGCCTTTGCATTGAGGGCTATGTGAAAACGGCTGTGGCGCTGAAGTTGCCTGTGAATGTGGAGTTGGTGGCATGCTGAAACCCGCCTGTGGAGCATTCGTTTGTGTGGGATGCTCACCAAGCTTCATTTCAGTCCTAGGCACTCAAAGGGCACTAAGCATAGAGTGTGAAAACTGAGTTTCCTTGAGAGCTGCTTGGAAGCCTGATGGTGTGTGAAGTTAGTGAGCCAAATGGAGTTGTTCTCCCACAAGAACCACTCGGCTGATCCTTCTTCAATATGCCCTTCACCAACATGCAGTGTTTCCTTGATTGAATTAGCTCTCACACCAATATTTGCGTCTAGAGCCTTTGCATTGAGGGCTATCTAAAAATGGCTGTGGCGCTGAATTTGCCTGTGAATGTGGAGTTGGTGGCATGTGAAACCCGCATGTGGAGCATTCGTTTGTGTGGGATGCTCTACCAGGTTCATTCCTAGATAATGCACTCAAAGGGCACTAAGCATAGAGTGTGAAAACTGAGTTTCCTTGAGAGCTTCTTGGAAGCCTGATGGTGTGTGAAGTTAGTGAGCCAAATGGAGTTGTTCTCCCGCAAGAACCACTCTGCTGATCCTTCTTCTTCAATATGCCCTTCACCCACATGCAGTGTTTCCTTGATTGAATTAGCTCTCACACCAATATTTGCGTCTAGAGCCTTTGCATTGAGGGCTATCTGAAAACGGCTGTGGCGCTGAAGTTGCCTGTGAATGTGGAGTTGGTGGCATGTGAAACCCGCATGTGGAGCATTCGTTTGTGTGGGATGCTCTACCAGGTTCATTCCTAGATAATGCACTCAAAGGGCACTAAGCGTAGAGTGTGAAAACTGAGTTTCCTTGAGAACTGCTTGGAAGCCTGATGGTGTGTGAAGTTAGTGAGCCAAATGGAGTTGTTCTCCCACAAGAACCACTCGGCAGATCCTTCTTCAATATGCCCTTCACCAACATGCAGTGTTTCCTTGATTGAATTAGCTCTCACACCAATATTGGCATCTAGAGCCTTTGCATTGAGGGCTATCTGAAAATGGCTGTGGCGCTGAAGTTGCCTGTGAATGTGGAGTTGGTGGCATGTGAAACCCGCATGTGGAGCATTCGTTTGTGTGGGATACACACCAAGCTTCATTTCAGTCCTAGGCACTCAAAGGGCACTAAGCATAGAGTGTGAAAACTGAGTTTCCTTGAGAACTGCTTGGAAGCCTGATGGTGTGTGAAGTTAGTGATCCAAATGGAGTTGTTCTCCCACAAGAACCACCCTTCTGATCCTTCTTCTTCAATATGCCCTTCACCAACATGCAGTGTTTCCTTGATTGAATTAGCTCTCACACCAATATTGGCGTCTAGAGCCTTTGCATTGAGGGCTATCTGAAAACGGCTGTGGCGCTGAAGTTGCCTGTGAATGTGGAGTTGGTGGCATGTGAAACCCGCATGTGGAGCATTCTTTTGTGTGGGATGCTCTACCAGGTGCATTCCTAGATAATGCACTCAAAGGGCACTAAGCATAGAGTGTGAAAACTGAGTTTCCTTGAGAGCTGCTTGGAAGCCTGATGGTGTGTGAAGTTAGTGATCCAAATGGAGTTGTTCTCCCAAAAGAACCACTCGGCAGATCCTTCTTCAATATGCCCTTCACCAACATGCAGTGTTTCCTTGATTGAATTAGCTCTCACACCAATATTTGCATCTAGAGCCTTTGCATTGAGGGCTATCTGAAAACGGCTGTGGCGCTGAAGTTGCCTGTGAATGTGGAGTTGGTGGCATGTGAAACCCGCATGTGGAGCATTCGTTTGTGTGGGATACACACCAAGCTTCATTTCAGTCCTAGGCACTCAAAGGGCACTAAGCATAGAGTGTGAAAACTGAGTTTCCTTGAGAGCTGCTTGGAAGCCTGATGGTGTGTGAAGTTAGTGAGCCAAATGGAGTTGTTCTCCCACAAGAACCACTAGGCTGATTCTTCTTCAATATGCCCTTCACCAACATGCAGTGTTTCCTTGATTGAATTAGCTCTCACACCAATATTTGCGTCTAGATTCATTGCATTGCGGGCTATCTGAAAGCGGTTGTGGCTGTGAAGTTGCCTGTGAATGTGGAGTTGGTGGCATGTGAAACCCGCATGTGGAGCATTCGTTTGTGTGGGATGCTCACCAAGCTTCATTTCAGTCCTAGGCACTCAAAGGGCACTAAGCATAGAGTGTGAAAACTGAGTTTCCTTGAGAGCTGCTTGGAAGCCTGATGGTGTGTGAAGTTAGTGAGCCAAATGGAGTTGTTCTCCCACAAGAACCACTCGGCTGATCCTTCTTCTTCAATATGCCCTTCACCAACATGCAGTGTTTCCTTGATTGAATTAGCTCTCACACCAATATTTGCGTCTAGAGCCTTTGCATTGAGGGCTATCTGAAATGGCTGTGGCGCTGAAGTTGCCTGTGAATGTGGAGTTGGTGGCATGTGAAACCCGCATGTGGAGCATTCGTTTTTGTGGGATACACACCAAGCTTCATTTCAGTCCTAGGCACTCAAAGGGCACTAAGCATAGAGTGTGAAAACTGAGTTTCCTTGAGAACTGCTTGGAAGCCTGATGGTGTGTGAAGTTAGTGATCCAAATGGAGTTGTTCTCCCACAAGAACCACTCTGCTGATCCTTCTTCTTCAATATGCCCTTCACCAACATGCAGTGTTTCCTTGATTGAATTAGCTCTCACACCAATATTGGCGTCTAGAGCCTTTGCATTGAGGGCTATCTGAAAACGGCTGTGGCGCTGAAGTTGCCTGTGAATGTGGAGTTGGTGGCATGTGAAACCCGCATGTGGAGCATTCTTTTGTGTGGGATGCTCTACCAGGTTCATTCCTAGATAATGCACTCAAAGGGCACTAAGCATAGAGTGTGAAAACTGAGTTTCCTTGAGAGCTGCTTGGAAGCCTGATGGTGTTTGAAGTTAGTGAGCCAAATGGAGTTGTTCTCCCACAAGAACCACTCGGCTGATCCTTCTTCAATATGCCCTTCACCAACATGCAGTGTTTCCTTGATTGAATTAGCTCTCACACCAATATTTGCGTCTAGAGTCTTTGCATTGAGAGCTATCTGAAAACGGCTGTGGCGCTGAAGTTGCCTGTGAATGTGGAGTTGGTGGCATGTGAAACCCGCATGTGGAGCATTCGTTTGTGTGGGATGCTCTACCAGGTTCATTCCTAGATAATGCACTCAAAGGGCACTAAGCATAGAGTGTGAAAACTGAGTTTCCTTGAGAGCTGCTTGGAAGCCTGATGGTGTGTGAAGTTAGTGATCCAAATGGAGTTGTTCTCCCAAAAGAACCACTCGGCAGATCCTTCTTCAATATGCCCTTCACCAACATGCAGTGTTTCCTTGATTGAATTAGCTCTCACACCAATATTTGCATCTAGAGCCTTTGCATTGAGGGCTATCTGAAAACGGCTGTGGCGCTGAAGTTGCCTGTGAATGTGGAGTTGGTGGCATGCTGAAACCCGCATGTGGAGCATTCGTTTGTGTGGGATACACACCAAGCTTCATTTCAGTCCTAGGCACTCAAAGGGCACTAAGCATAGAGTGTGAAAACTGAGTTTCCTTGAGAGCTGCTTGGAAGCCTGATGGTGTGTGAAGTTAGTGAGCCAAATGGAGTTGTTCTCCCACAAGAACCACTCGGCTGATTCTTCTTCAATATGCCCTTCACCAACATGCAGTGTTTCCTTGATTGAATTAGCTCTCACACCAATATTTGCGTCTAGATCCATTGCATTGAGGGCTATCTGAAAACGGCTGTGGCGCTGAAGTTGCCTGTGAATGTGGAGTTGGTGGCATCTGAAACCCGCATGTGGAGCATTCGTTTGTGTTGGATGATCACCAAGCTTCATTTCAGTCCTAGGCACTCAAAGGGCACTAAGCATAGAGTGTGAAAACTGAGTTTCCTGGAGAGCTGCTTGGAAGCCTGATGGTGTGTGAAGTTAGTGAGCCAAATGGAGTTGTTCTCCCACAAGAACCACTCGGCAGATCCTTCTTCAATATGCCCTTCACCAACATGCAGTGTTTCCTTGATTGAATTAGCTCTCACACCAATATTTGCGTCTAGAGCCTTTGCATTGAGGGCTATGTGAAAACGGCTGTGGCGCTGAAGTTGCCTGTGAATGTGGAGTTGGTGGCATGTGAAACCCGCATGTGGAGCATTCGTTTGTGTGGGATGCTCTACCAGGTGCATTCCTAGATAATGCACTCAAAGGGCACTAAGCATAGAGTGTGAAAACTGAGTTTCCTTGAGAGCTGCTTGGAAGCCTGATGGTGTGTGAAGTTAGTGAGCCAAATGGAGTTGTTCTCCCACAAGGACCACTCGGCTGATCCTTCTTCTTCAATATGCCCTTCACCAACATGCAGTGTTTCCTTGATTGAATTAGCTCTCACACCAATATTTGCGTCTAGAGCCTTTGCATTGAGGGCTATCTGAAAACGGCTGTGGCGCTGAAGTTGCCTGTGAATGTGGAGTTGGTGGCATGTGAAACCCGCATGTGGAGCATTCGTTTGTGTGGGATGCTCACCAAGCTTCATTTCAGTGCTAGGCACTCAAAGGGCACTAAGCATAGAGTGTTAAAACTGGGTTTCCTTGAGAGCTGCTTGGAAGCCTGATGGTGTGTGAAGTTAGTGAGCCAAATGGAGTTGTTCTCCCACAAGGACCACTCGGCTGATCCTTCTTCTTCAATATGCCCTTCACCCACATGCAGTGTTTCCTTGATTGAATTAGCTCTCACACCAATATTTGCGTCTACAGACTTTGCATTGAGGGCTATCTGAAAGCGGCTGTGGCGCTGAAGTTGCCTGTGAATGTGGAGTTGGTGGCATGTGAAACCCGCATGTGGAGCATTCGTTTGTGTGGGATGCTCACCAAGCTTCATATCAGTCCTAGGCACTCAAAGGGCACTAAGCATAGAGTGTGAAAACTGAGTTTCCTTGAGAGCTGCTTGGAAGCCTGATGGTGTGTGAAGTTAGTGAGCCAAATGGAGTTGTTCTCCCACAAGAACCACTCAGCTGATCCTTCTTCAATATGCCCTTCACCAACATGCAGTGTTTCCTTGATTGAATTAGCTCTCACACCAATATTGGCATCTAGAGCCTTTGCATTGAGGGCTATCTGAAAACGGCTGTGGCGCTGAAGTTGCCTGTGAATGTGGAGTTGGTGGCATGTGAAACCCGCATGTGGAGCATTCTTTTGTGTGGGATGCTCTACCAGGTTCATTCCTAGATAATGCACTCAAAGGGCACTAAGCATAGAGTGTGAAAACTGAGTTTCCTTGAGAGCTGCTTGGAAGCCTGATGGTGTGTGAAGTTAGTGAGCCAAATGGAGTTGTTCTCCCACAAGAACCACTCGGCTGATCCTTCTTCAATATGCCCTTCACCAACATGCAGTGTTTCCTTGATTGAATTAGCACTCACACCAATATTTGCGTCTAGAGCCTTTGCATTGAGGGCTATCTGAAAACGGCTGTGGCGCTGAAGTTGCCTGTGAATGTGGAGTTGGTGGCATGTGAAACTCGCATGTGGAGCATTCGTTTGTGTGGGATCCTCGACCAGGTTCATTCCTAGATAATGCACTCAAAGGGCACTAAGCATAGAGTGTGAAAACTGAGTTTCCTTGAGAGCTGCTTGGAAGCCTGATGGTGTGTGAAGTTAGTGAGCCAAATGGAGTTGTTCTCCCACAAGAACCACTCGGCAGATCCTTCTTCAATATGCCCTTCACCAACATGCAGTGTTTCCTTGATTGAATTAGCTCTCACACCAATATTTGCGTCTAGAGCCTTTGCATTGAGGGCTATCTGAAAATGGCTGTGGCGCTGAAGATGCCTGTGAATGTGGAGTTGGTGGCATGTGAAACCCGCATGTGGAGCATTCTTTTGTGTGGGATACACACCAAGCTTCATTTCAGTCCTAGGCACTCAAAGGGCACTAAGCATAGAGTGTGAAAACTGAGTTTCCTTGAGAGCTTCTTGGAAGCCTGATGGTGTGTGAAGTTAGTGAGCCAAATGGAGTTGTTCTCCCACAAGAACCACTCGGCTGATCCTTCTTCAATATGCCCTTCACCAACATGCAGTGTTTCCTTGATTGAATTAGCTCTCACACCAATATTGGCGTCTAAATCCATTGCATTGAGGGCTATCTGAAAGCGGTTGTGGCTGTGAAGTTGCCTGTGAATGTGGAGTTGGTGGCATGTGAAACCCGCATGTGGAGCATTCGTTTGTGTGGGATGCTCACCAAGCTTCATTTCAGTCCTAGGCACTGAAAGGGCACTAAGCATAGAGTGTTAAAACTGGGTTTCCTTGAGAGCTGCTTGGAAGCCTGATGGTGTGTGAAGTTAGTGAGCCAAATGGAGTTGTTCTCCCACAAGGACCACTCGGCTGATCCTTCTTTTTCAATATGCCCTTCACCCACATGCAGTGTTTCCTTGATTGAATTAGCTCTCACACCAATATTTGCGTCTACAGCCTTTGCATTGAGGGCTATCTGAAAGCGGCTGTGGCGCTGAAGTTGCCTGTGAATGTGGAGTTGGTGGCATGTGAAACCCGCATGTGGAGCATTCGTTTGTGTGGGATGCTCACCAAGCTTCATATCAGTCCTAGGCACTCAAAGGGCACTAAGCATAGAGTGTGAAAACTGAGTTTCCTTGAGAGCTGCTTGGAAGCCTGATGGTGTGTGAAGTTAGTGAGCCAAATGGAGT
>NW_026700783.1:0-36503 GCF_030435755.1 Ochotona princeps | reverse complement strand
TGCTGAAGTTGCCTGAGAATGTGGAGTGGTGGCATGTGAAACCCCCGCATGTGGAGCATTCGTTAGTGTGGGATGCTCTACCAGGTTCATTCTAGATAATGCACTCAAAGTGCACTAAGAATAGAGTGTGAAAACTGAGTTTCCTTGAGAGCTGCTTGGAAGCCTGATGGTGTGTGAAGTTAGTGAGCCAAATGGAGTTGTTCTCCCACAAGAACCACTCGGCTGATCCTTCTTCAATATGCCCTTCACCAACATGCAGTGTTTCCTTGATTGAATTAGCTCTCACACCAATATTTGCGTCTAGAGCCTTTGCATTGAGGGCTATCTGAAAACGGCTGTGGCGCTGAAGTTGCCTGTGAATGTGGAGTTGGTGGTGCATGTGAAACCCGCATGTGGAGCATTCGTTTGTGTGGGATGCTCTCCAAGCTTCATTTCAGTCCTAGCATACAAAGGGCACTAAGCATAGAGTGTGAAAACTGAGTTTCCTTGAGAGCTGCTTGGAAGCCTGATGGTGTGTGAAGTTAGTGAGCCAAATGGAGTTGTTCTCCCACAAGAACCACTCGGCTGATCCTTCTTCAATATGCCCTTCACCAACATGCAGTGTTTCCTTGATTGAATTAGCTCTCACAGCCAATATTTGCATCTAGAGCTTTGCATTGAGGGCTATCTGAAACGGCTGTGCGCTGAAGTTGCCTGTGAATGTGGAGTTAGTGGCATGTGAAACCCGCATGTGGAGCATTCGTTTGTGTGGGATGCTCTACCAGGTTCATTCCTAGATAATGCACTCAAAGGGCACTAAACATAGAGTGTGAAAACTGAGTTTCCTTGAGAGCTGCTTGGAAACCTGATGGTGTGTGAAGTTAGTGAGCCAATGGAGTTGTTCTCCCACAAGAACCACTCGGCTGATCCTTCTTCAATATGCCCTTCACCAACATGCAGTGTTTCATGATTGAATTAACACTCACACCAATATTTGCGTCTAGAGCCTTTGCATTGAGGGCTATCTGAAAACGGCTGTGGCGCTGAAGTTGCCTGTGAATGTGGAGTTGGTGGCATGTGAAACCCGCATGTGGAGCATTCGTTTGTGTGGGATGCTCTACCAGGTTCATTCCTAGATAATGCACTCAAAGGGCACTAAGCATAGAGTGTGAAAACTGAGTTTCCTTGAGAGCTGCTTGGAAGCCTGTTGTGTGTGAAGTTAGTGAGCCAAATGGAGTTGTTCTCCCACAAGAACCACTCGGCTTGATCCTTCTTCAATATGCCCTTCACCAACATGCAGTGTTTCCTTGATTGAATTAGCTCTCACACCAATATTTGCGTCTAGAGCCTTTGCATTGAGGGCTATCTGAAAACGGCTGTGGCGCTGAAGTTGCCTGTGAATGTGGAGTTGGTGGCATGTGAAACACGCATGTGGAGCATTCATTTGTGTGGGATGCTCTACCAGGTTCATTCCTACATAATGCACTCAAAGGGCACTAAGCATAGAGTGTGAAAACTGAGTTTCCTTGAGAGCTGCTTGGAAGCCTGATGGTGTGTGAAGTTAGTGAGCCAAATGGAGTTGTTCTCCCACAAGAACCACTCGGCTGATCCTTCTTCAATATGCCCTTCACCAACATGCAGTGTTTCCTTGATTGAATTAGCTCTCACACCAATATTTGCGTCTAGAGCCTTTGCATTGAGGGCTATCTGAAAACGGCTGTGGCGCTGAAGTTGCTGTGAATGTGGAGTTGGTGGCATGTGAAACCCGCATGTGGAGCATTCGTTTGTGTGGGATGCTCCACCAGGTTCATCCTAGATAATGCACTCAAAGTGCACTAAGCATAGACGTGTGAAAGCTGAGTTTCCTTGAGAGCTGCTTGGAAGCCTGATGGTGTGTGAAGTTAGTGAGCCAAATGGAGTTGTTCTCCCAAAGAACCACTAGGCTGATCCTTCTTCAATATGCCCTTCACCAACATGCAGTGTTTCCTTGATTGAATTAGCTCTCACACAATATTTGCGTCTAGAGCCTTTGCATTGAGGGCTATCTGAAAACGGCTGTGGCGCTGAAGTTGCCTGTGAATGTGGAGTTGGTGGCATGTGAAACCACATGTGAGCATTCGTTTGTGTGGATGCTCTACCAGTTCATTACTAGATAATGCACTCAAAGGGCACTAAGCATAGAGTGTGAAAACTGAGTTTCCTTGAGAGCTGCTTGGAAGCCTGATGGTGTGTGAAGTTAGTGAGCCAAATGCAGTTGTTCTCTCACAAGAACCACTAGGCTGGTCCTTCTTCAATATGCCCTTCACCAACATGCAGTGTTTCCTGATTGAATTAGCTCTCACACCAATATTTGCGTCTAGAGCCTTTGCATTGAGGCTATCTGAAAACGGCTGTGGCGCTGAAGTTGCCTGAGAATGTGGAGTTGGGGCATGTGAAACCGGCATGTGGAGCATTCGTTTGTGTGGGATGCTCTACCAGGTTCATTCCTAGATAATGCACTCAAAGGGCACTAAGCATAGAGTGTGAAAACTGAGTTTCCTTGAGAGCTGCTCTCGAAGCCTGATGTGTGTGAAGTTAGTGAGCGAAATGGAGTTATTCTGCCCACAAGAACCAACTCGGCTGATCCTTCTTCCACTATGCCTTCACCAACATGCAGTGTTTCCTTGATTGAATTAGCTCTCACACCAATATTTGCGTCTAGAGCCTTTGCATTGGGGGGCTATCTGAAAACGGCTGTGGCGCTGAAGTTGCCTGTGAATGTGGAGTTGGTGGCATGTGAAACCCGCATGTGGAGCATTCGTTTGTGTGGGATACTCTACCAGGTTCATTCCTAGATAATGCGCTCAAAGGGCACTAAGCATAGAGTGTGAAAACTGAGTTTCTTGAGAGCTGCTTGGAAGCCTGATGGTGTGTGAAGTTAGTGAGCCAAATGCAGTTGTTCTCCCACAAGAACCACTAGGCTGATCTTCTTCAATATGCCCTTCACCAACATGCAGTGTTTCCTTGATTGAATTAGCTCTCACACCAATATTTGCGTCTAGAGCCTTTGCATTGAGGGCTATCTGAAAACGGCTGTGGCGCTGAAGTTGCCTGTGAATGTGGAGTTGGTGCATGTGAAACCCGCATGTGGAGCATTCGTTTGTGGGAATGCTCTACCAGGTTCATTCCTAGATAATGCACTCAAAGGGCAATAAGAATAGAGTGTGAAAACTGAGTTTCCTTGAGAGCTGCTTGGAAGCCTGATGGTGTGTGAAGTTAGTGAGCCAAATGGAGTTGTTCTCCCACAAGAACCACTCGGCTGATCCTTCTTCAATATGCCCTTCACCAACATGCAGTGTTTCCTTGATTGAATTAGCTCTCACACAATATTTGCGTCTAGAGCCTTTTGCATTCAGAGCTATCTGAAAACGGCTGTGGCAGCTGAAGTTGCCTGTGAATGTGGAGTTGGTGGCATGTGAAACCCGCATGTGGAGCATTCGTTTGTGTGGGATGCTCTCCAAGCTTCATTTCAGTCCTAGGCATACAAAGGGCACTAAGCATAGAGTGTGAAAACTGAGTTCCTTGAGAGCTGCTTGGAAGCCTGATGGTGTGTGAAGTTAGTGAGCCAAATGGAGTTGTTCTCCACAAGAACCACTCGGCTGATCCTTCTTCAATATGCCCTTCACCAACATGCAGTGTTTCCTTGATTGAATTAGCTCTCACACCAATATTTGCGTCTAGAGCCTTTGCATTGAGGGCTATCTGAAAACGGCTGTGGCGCTCTGAAGTTGCCTGAGAATGTGGAGTGGTGGCATGTGAAACCCGCATGTGGAGCATTCGTTAGTGTGGGATGCTCTACCAGGTTCATTCCTACATAATGCACTCAAAGTGCACTAAGCATAGAGTGTGAAAACTGAGTTTCCTTGAGAGCTGCTTGGATGCCTGATGGTGTGTGAAGTTAGTGAGCCAAATGGAGTTGTTCTCCCACAAGAACCACTCGGCTGATCCTTCTTCAATATGCCCTCACCAACATGCAGTGTTTCCTTGATTGAATTAGCTCTCACACCAATATTTGAGTCTAGAGCCTTTGCATTGAGGGCTATCTGAAAACGGCTGTGGCGCTGAAGTTGCCTGTGAATGTGGAGTTGGTGGCATGTGAAACCCGCATGTGGAGCATTCGTTTGTGTGGGATGCTCTCCAAGCTTCATTTCAGTCCTAGGCATACAAAGGGCACTAAGCATAGAGTGTGAAAACTGAGTTTCCTTGAGAGCTGCTTGGAAGCCTGATGGTGTGTGAAGTTAGTGAGCCAAATGGAGTTGTTCTCCCACAAGAACCACTCGGCTGATCCTTCTTCAATATGCCCTTCACCAACATGCAGTGTTTCCTTGATTGAATTAGCTCTCACACCAATATTTGCATCTAGAGCCTTTGCATTGAGGGCTATCTGAAAACGGCTGTGGCGCTGAAGTTGCCTGTGAATGTGGAGTTGGTGGCATGTGAAACCCGCATGTGGAGCATTCGTTTGTGTGGGATGCTCTACCAGGTTCATTCCTAGATAATGCACTCAAAGGGCACTAAACATAGAGTGTGAAAACTGAGTTTCCTTGAGAGCTGCTTGGAAACCTGATGGTGTGTGAAGTTAGTGAGCCAAATGGAGTTGTTCTCCCACAAGAACCACTCGGCTGATCCTTCTTCAATATGCCCTTCACCAACATGCAGTGTTTCCTTGATTGAATTAACACTCACACCAATATTTGCGTCTAGAGCCTTTGCATTGAGGGCTATCTGAAAACGGCTGTGGCGCTGAAGTTGCCTGTGAATGTGGAGTTGGTGGCATGTGAAACCCGCATGTGAGCATTCGTTATTGTGGGATGCTCTACCAGGTTCATTCCTAGATAATGCACTCAAAGGGCACTAAGCATAGAGTGTGAAAACTGAGTTTCCTTGAGAGCTGCTTGGAAGCCTGTTGGTGTGTGAGTTAGTGAGCCAAATGTAGTTGTTCTCCCACAAGAACCACTCGGCTGATCCTTTTTCAATATGCCCTTCACCAACATGCAGTGTTTCCTTGATTGAATTAGCTCTCACACAATATTTGCGTCTAGAGCCTTTGCATTGAGGGCTATCTGAAAACGGCTGTGGCGGCTGAGTTGCCTGTGAATGTGGAGTTGGTGGCATGTGAAACACGCATGTGGAGCATTCATTTGTGTGGGATGCTAACCAGGTTCATTCCTAGATAATGCACTCAAAGGGCACTAAGCATAGAGTGTGAAACTGAGTTTCCTTGAGAGCTGCTTGGAAGCCTGATGTGTGTGAAGTTAGTGAGCCAAATGGAGTTGTTCTCCCACAAGAACCACTCGGCTGATCCTTCTTCAATATTCCCTTCACCAACATGCAGTGTTTCCTGATTGAATTAGCTCTCACACCAATATTTGCGTCTAGAGCCTTTGCATTGAGGGCTATCTGAAAACGGCTGTGGCGCTGAAGTTGCCTGTGATGTGGAGTTGGTGGCATGTGAAACCGCATGTGGAGCATTCGTTTGTGTGGGATGCTCTACCAGGTTCATCCTAGATAATGCACTCAAAGGGCACTAAGCATAGAGTGTGAAAACTGAGTTTCCTTGAGAGCTGCTGGAAGCCTGTTGGTGTGAAGTAGTGAGCCAAATGGAGTTGTTCTCCCACAAGAACCACTAGGCTGGTCCTTCTTCAATATGCCCTTCACCAACATGCAGTGTTTCCTTGATTGAATAGCTCTCACACCAATATTTGCGTCTAGAGCCTTTGCATTGAGGGCTATCTGAAAACGGCTGTGGCGCTGAAGTTGCTGTGAATGTGGAGTTGGTGGCATGTGAAACCCACATGTGGAGCATTCGTTTGTGTGGGATGCTCTACCAGGTTCATTCCTAGATAATGCACTCAAAGGGCACTAAGCATAGAGTGTGAAAACTGAGTTTCCTTGAGAGCTGCTTGGAAGCCTGATGGTGTGTGAAGTTAGTGAGCCAAATGCAGTTGTTCTCCCACAAGAACCACTAGGCTGGTCTTCTTCATATGCCTTCACCAACATGCAGTGTTTCCTTGATTGAATTAGCTCTCACACCAATATTTGCGTCTAGAGCCTTTGCATTGAGGGCTATCTGAAAACGGCTGTGGCACTGAAGTTGCCTGAGAATGTGGAGTTGGTGGCATGTGAAACCCGCATGTGGAGCATTCGTTTGTGTGGGATGCTCTACCAGGTTCATTCCTAGATAATGCACTCAAAGGGCACTAAGCATAGAGTGTGAAAACTGAGTTTCCTTGAGAGCTGCTTGGAAGCCTGATGGTGTGTTGAAAAGAAGTTAAGTGAGGCCAAATGGAGTTATTCTCCCACAAGAACCACTCTGCTGATCCTCTTCCATAAGCCCTTCACCAACATGCAGTGTTTCCTTGATTGAATTAGCTCTCACACCAATATTTGCGTCTAGAGCCTTTGCATTGAGGGCTATCTGAAAACGGCTGTGGCGCTGAAGTTGCCTGTGAATGTGGTTGTGGCATGTGAAACCCGCATGTGGAGCATTCGTTTGTGTGGGATACTCTACCAGGTTCATTCCTAGATAATGCACTCAAAGGGCACTAAGCATAGAGTGTGAAAACTGAGTTTCCTTGAGAGCTGCTTGGAAGCCTGATGGGGTGTGAAGTTAGTGAGCCAATGCAGTTGTTCTCCCACAAGAACCACTAGGCTGATCCTTCTTCAATATGCCCTTCAATAACATGCAGTGTTTCCTTGATTGAATTAGCTCTCACACCAATATTTGCGTCTAGAGCCTTTGCATTGAGGGCTATCTGAAACGGCTGTGGCGCTGAAGTTGCCTGTGAATGTGGAGTTGGTGGCATGTGAAACCCGCATGTGGAGCATTCGTTTGTGTGGGATGCTGACCAAGCTTCATTTCAGTCCTAGGCACACAAAGAGCAGTAGCATAGAGTGTGAAAACTGAGTTTCCTTGAGAGCTGCTTGAAGCCTGATGGTGTGTGAAGTTAGTGAGCCAAATGGAGTTATTCTCCACAAGAACCACTCGGCTGATCCTTCTTCCATAAGTCCTTCACCACATGCACTGTTTCCTTGATTGAATTAGCTCTCACACCAATATTTGCGTCTAGAGACTTTGCATTGAGGGCTATCTGAAAACGGCTGTGGCGCTGAAGCTGCCTGTGAATGTGGAGTTGGTGGCATGTGAAACCCGCATGTGGAGCATTCGTTTGTGTGGGATGCTGACCAAGCTTCATTTCAGTCCTAGGCACACAAAGAGCACTAAGCATACAGTGTGAAAACTGAGTTTCTTGAGAGCTGCTTGGAAGCCTGATGGTGTGTGAAGTTAGTGAGCCAAATGAGTTGTTCTCCCACAAGAACCACTCGGCTGATCTTCCTCATATGCCCTTCACCAACATGCAGTGTTTCCTTGATTGAATTAGCTCTCACACCAAAATTGCATCTAGAGCCTTTGCATTGAGGGCCATCTGAAAACGGCTGTGGCGCTGAAGTTGCCTGTGAATGTGGAGTTGGTGGCATGTGAAACCCTCATGTGGAGCATTCGTTTGTGTGGGATGCTGACCAAGCTTCATTTCAGTCCTAGGCACACAAAGAGCACTAAGCATACAGTGTGAAAACTGAGTTTCCTTGAGAGCTGCTTGGAAGCCTGATGGTGTGTGAAGTTAGTGAGCCAAATGGAGTTGTTCTCCACAAGAACCACTCGGCTGATCCTTCTTCAATATGCCCTTCACCAACATGCAGTGTTTCCTTAATTGAATTAGCTCTCACACCAATATTGCGTCTAGAGCCTTTGCATTGAGTGCTATCTGAAAACGGCTGTGGCACTGAAGTTGCCTGTGAATGTGGAGTTGGTGGCATGTGAAACCGCATGTGGAGCATTCGTTTGTGTGGGATGCTGACCAAGCTTCATTTCAGTCCTAGGCACACAAAGAGCACTAAGCATAGAGTGTGAAAACTGAGTTTCCTTGAGAGCTGCTTGAAGCCTGATGGTGTGTGAAGTTAGTGAGCCAAATGGAGTTGTCTCCCACAAGAACCACTAGGCTGGTCCTTCTTCAATATGCCCTTCACCAACATGCAGTGTTTCCTTGATTGAATTAGCTCTCACACCAATATTTGCGTCTAGAGCCTTTGCATTGAGGGCTATCTGAAAACGGCTGTGGCGCTGAATTTGCCTGTGAATGTGGAGTTGGTGGCATGTGAAACCCACATGTGGAGCATTCGTTTGTGTGGGATGCTCTACCAGATTCATTCCTAGATAATGCACTCAAAGGGCACTAAACATAGAGTGTGAAAACTGAGTTGCTTGAGAGCTGCTTGGAAGCCTGATGGTGTGTGAAGTTAGTGAGCCAAATGGAGTTGTTCTCCCACAAGAACCACTAGCTGGTCCTTCTTCAATATGCCCTTCACCAACATGCAGTGTTTCCTTGATTGAATTAGCTCTCACACCAATATTTGCGTCTAGAGCCTTTGCGTTGAGGGCTATCTGAAAACGGCTGTGGCGCTGAAGTGCCTATGAATGTGGAGTTGGTGGCATGTGAAAACGCATGTGAGCATTCGTTTGTGTGGATGCTCTCCAAGCTTCATTTCAGTCCCTAGCATACAAAGGGCACTAAGCATAGAGTGTGAAAACTGAGTTTCCTTGAGAGCTGCTTGGAAGCCTGATGGTGTGTGAAGTTAGTGAGCCAAATGGAGTTGTTCTCCCACAACAACCACTCGGCTGATCCTTCTTCAATATGCCCTTCACCACATGCAGTGTTTCCTTGATTGAATTAGCTCTCACACCAATATTTGCGTCTAGAGCCTTTGCATTGAGGGCTATCTGAAATCGGCTGTGGCGCTGAGTTGCCTGTGAATGTGGAGTGGTGGCATGTGACACCCGCATGTGGAGCATTCGTTGTGTGGGATGCTCTCCAAGCTTCATTTCAGTCCTAGGCATACCAAGGGCACTAAGCATAGAGTTGAAAACTGAGTTTCCTTGAGAGCTGCTTGAAGCCTGATGGTGTGTGAAGTTAGTGAGCCAAATGGAGTTATTCTCCCACAAGAACCACTGCGGCTGATCCTTCTTCAATATGCCCTTCACCAACATGCAGTGTTTCCTTGATTGAATTAGCTCACACACCATATTTGCGTCTAGAGCCTTTGCATTGAGTGCTATCTGAAAACGGCTGTGGCGCTGAAGTTGACTGTGAATGTGGAGTTGGTGGCATGTGAAACCCGCATGTGGAGCATTCGTTTGTGTGGGATGCTCTACAGGTTCATTCCTAGATAATGCACTCAAAGGGCACTAAGCATAGAGTGTGAAAACTGAGTTTCCTTGAGAGCTGCTTGGAAGCCTGATGGTGTGTGAAGTTAGTGAGCCAATGGAGTTGTTCTCCCACAAGAACCACTAGGCTGGTCCTTCTTCAATATGCCCTTCACCAACATGCAGTGTTTCCTTGATTGAATTAGCTCTCACACCAATATTTGCGTCTAGAGACTTTGCATTGAGGGTTATCTGAAAACGGCTGTGGCGCTGAAGTTGCCTGTGAATGTGGAGTTGGTGGCATGTGAAAACCGCATGTGGAGCATTCGTAAGTGTGGGATGCTCTCCAAGCTTCATTTCAGTCCTAGGCATACAAAGGGCACTAAGCATAGAGTGTGAAAACTGAGTTTCCTTGAGAGCTGCTTGGAAGCCTGATGGTGTGTGAAGTTAGTGAGCCAAATGGAGTTGTTCTCCCACAAGAACCACTCGGCTGATCCTTTTCAATATGCCCTTCACCAACATGCAGTGTTTCCTTGATTGAATTAGCTCTCACACCAATATTTGCGTCTAGAGACTTTGCATTGAGGGCTATCTGAAAACGGCTGTGGCGCTGAAGTTGCCTGTGAATGTGGAGTTGGTGGCATGTGAAACCCGCATGTGGAGCATTCGTTTGTGTGGGATGCTCTCCAAGCTTCATTTCATTCCTAGGCATACAAAGGGCACTAAGCATAGAGTTGAAAACTGAGTTTCCTTGAGAGCTGCTTGGAAGCCTGATGGTGTGTGAAGTTAGTGAGCCAAATGGAGTTATTCTCCCACAAGAACCACTCGGCTGATCCTTCTTCAATATGCCCTTCACCAACATGCAGTGTTTCCTTGATTGAATTAGCTCTCACACCAATATTTGCGTCAAGAGCCTTTGCATTGAGTGCTATCTGAAAACGGCTGTGGCGCTGAAGTTGCCTGTGAATGTGGAGTTGGTGGCATGTGAAACCCGCATGTGGAGCATTCGTTTGTGGGGGATGCTCTACCAGGTTCATTCCTAGATAATGCACTCAAAGGGCACTAAGCATAGAGTGTGAAAACTGAGTTTCCTTGAGAGCTGCTTGGAAGCCTGATGGTGTGTGAAGTTAGTGAGCCAAATGGAGTTGTTCTCCCACAAGAGCCACTCGGCTGATCCTTCTTCATATGCCCTTCACCAACATGCAGTGTTTCCTTGATTGAATTAGCTCTCACACCAATATTTGCGTCTAGAGCCTTTGCATTGAGAGCTATCTGAAAACGGCTGTGGCGCTGAAGTTGCCTGTGAATGTGGAGTTGGTGGCATGTGAAACCCGCATGTGGAGCATTCGTTTGTGTGGGATGCTCTACCAGGTTCATTTCAGTCCTAGGCACTCAAAGGGCACTAAACACAGAGTGTGAAAACTGAGTTTCCTTGAGAGCTGCTTGGAAGCCTGATGGTGTGTGAAGTTAGTGAGCCAAATGGAGTTGTTCTCCCACAAGAACCACTCGGCTGATCCTTTTTCAATATGCCCTTCACCAACATGCAGTGTTTCCTTGATTGAATTAGCTCTCACACCAATATTTGCGTCTAGAGCCTTTGCATTGAGGGCTATCTGAAAACGGCTGTGGCGCTGAAGTTGCCTGTGAATGTGGAGTTGGTGGCATGTGAAACCCGCATGTGGAGCATTCGTTTGTGTGGGATGCTCTACCAGGTTCATTCCTAGATAATGCACTCAAAGGGCACTAAGCATAGAGTGTGAAAACTGAGTTTCCTTGAGAGCTGCTTGGAAGCCTGATGGTGTGTGAAGTTAGTGAGCCAAATGGAGTTGTTCTCCCACAAGAACCACTAGGCTGGTCCTTCTTCAATATGCCCTTCACCAACATGCAGTGTTTCCTTGATTGAATTAGCTCTCACACCAATATTTGCGTCTAGAGCCTTTGCATTGAGGGTTATCTGAAAACGGCTGTGGCGCTGAAGTTGCCTGTGAATGTGGAGTTGGTGGCATGTGAAAACCGCATGTGGAGCATTCGTAAGTGTGGGATGCTCTCCAAGCTTCATTTCAGTCCTAGGCATACAAAGGGCACTAAGCATAGAGTGTGAAAACTGAGTTTCCTTGAGAGCTGCTTGGAAGCCTGATGGTGTGTGAAGTTAGTGAGCCAAATGGAGTTGTTCTCCCACAAGAACCACTCGGCTGATCCTTCTTCAATATGCCCTTCACCAACATGCAGTGTTTCCTTGATTGAATTAGCTCTCACACCAATATTTGCGTCTAGAGCCTTTGCATTGAGGGCTATCTGAAAACGGCTGTGGCGCTGAAGTTGCCTGTGAATGTGGAGTTGGTGGCATGTGAAACCCGCATGTGGAGCATTCGTTTGTGTGGGATGCTCTCCAAGCTTCATTTCATTCCTAGGCACACAAAGAGCACTAAGCATAGAGTTGAAAACTGAGTTTCCTTGAGAGCTGCTTGGAAGCCTGATGGTGTGTGAAGTTAGTGAGCCAAATGGAGTTATTCTCCCACAAGAACCACTCGGCTGATCCTTCTTCAATATGCCCTTCACCAACATGCAGTGTTTCCTTGATTGAATTAGCTCTCACACCAATATTTGCGTCAAGAGCCTTTGCATTGAGTGCTATCTGAAAACGGCTGTGGCGCTGAAGTTGCCTGTGAATGTGGAGTTGGTGGCATGTGAAACCCGCATGTGGAGCATTCGTTTGTGTGGGATGTTCTACCAGGTTCATTCCTAGATAATGCACTCAAAGGGCACTAAGCATAGAGTGTGAAAACTGAGTTTCCTTGAGAGCTGCTTGGAAGCCTGATGGTGTGTGAAGTTAGTGAGCCAAATGGAGTTGTTCTCCCACAAGAGCCACTCGGCTGATCCTTCTTCAATATGCCCTTCACCAACATGCAGTGTTTCCTTGATTGAATTAGCTCTCACACCAATATTTGCGTCTAGAGCCTTTGCATTCAGAGCTATCTGAAAACGGCTGTGGCGCTGAAGTTGCCTGTGAATGTGGAGTTGGTGGCATGTGAAACCCGCATGTGGAGCATTCGTTTGTGTGGGATGCTCTACCAGGTTCATTTCAGTCCTAGGCACTCAAAGGGCACTAAACACAGAGTGTGAAAACTGAGTTTCCTTGAGAGCTGCTTGGAAGCCTGATGGTGTGTGAAGTTAGTGAGCCAAATGGAGTTGTTCTCCCACAAGAACCACTCGGCTGATCCTTTTTCAATATGCCCTTCACCAACATGCAGTGTTTCCTTGATTGAATTAGCTCTCACACCAATATTTGCGTCTAGAGCCTTTGCATTGAGGGCTATCTGAAAACGGCTGTGGCGCTGAAGTTGCCTGTGAATGTGGAGTTGGTGGCATGTGAAACCCGCATGTGGAGCATTCGTTTGTGTGGGATGCTCTACCAGGTTCATTCCTAGATAATGCACTCAAAGGGCACTAAACATAGAGTGTGAAAACTGAGTTTCCTTGAGAGCTGCTTGGAAGCCTGATGGTGTGTGAAGTTAGTGAGCCAAATGGAGTTGTTCTCCCACAAGAACCACTCGGCTGATCCTTCTTCAATATGCCCTTCACCAACATGCAGTGTTTCCTTGATTGAATTAGCTCTCACACTAATATTTGCGTCTAGAGCCTTTGCATTGAGGGCTATCTGAAAACGGCTGTGGCGCTGAAGTTGCCTGAGAATGTTGAGTTGGTGGCATGTGAAACCCGCATGTGGAGCATTCGTTAGTGTGGGATGCTCTACCAGGTTCATTCCTAGATAATGCACTCAAAGGGCACTAAGCATAGAGTGTGAAAACTGAGTTTCCTTGAGAGCTGCTTGGAAGCCTGATGGTGTGTGAAGTTAGTGAGCCAAATGGAGTTGTTCTCCCACAAGAACCACTCGGCTGATCCTTCTTCAATATGCCCTTCACCAACATGCAGTGTTTCCTTGATTGAATTAGCTCTCACACCAATATTTGCGTCAAGAGCCTTTGCATTGAGTGCTATCTGAAAACGGCTGTGGCGCTGAATTTGCCTGTGAATGTGGAGTTGGTGGCATGTGAAACCCACATGTGGAGCATTCGTTTGTGTGGGATGCTCTACCAGATTCATTCCTAGATAATGCACTCAAAGGGCACTAAACATAGAGTGTGAAAACTGAGTTTCCTTGAGAGCTGCTTGGAAGCCTGATGGTGTGTGAAGTTAGTGAGCCAAATGGAGTTGTTCTCCCACAAGAACCACTCGGCTGATCCTTCTTCAATATGCCCTTCACCAACATGCAGTGTTTCCTTGAATGAATTAGCTCTCACACCAATATTTGCGTCTAGAGCCTTTGCATTGAGTGCTATCTGAAAACGGCTGTGGCGCTGAAGTTGCCTGTGAATGTGGAGTTGGTGGCATGTGAAACCCGCATGTGGAGCATTCGTTTGTGTGGGATGCTCTACCAGATTCATTCCTAGATAATGCACTCAAAGGGCACTAAACATAGATTGTGAAAACTGAGTTTCCTTGAGAGCTGCTTGGAAGCCTGATGGTGTGTGAAGTTAGTGAGCCAAATGGAGTTGTTCTCCCACAAGAACCACTAGGCTGGTCCTTCTTCAATATGCCCTTCACCAACATGCAGTGTTTCCTTGATTGAATTAGCTCTCACACCAATATTTGCGTCTAGAGCCTTTGCATTGAGGGCTATCTGAAAACGGCTGTGGCGCTGAAGTTGCCTGTGAATGTGGAGTTGGTGGCATGTGAAACCCGCATGTGGAGCATTCGTTTGTGTGGGATGCTCTCCAAGCTTCATTTCAGTCCTAGGCATACAAAGGGCACTAAGCATAGAGTGTGAAAACTGAGTTTCCTTGAGAGCTGCTTGGAAGCCTGATGGTGTGTGAAGTTAGTGAGCCAAATGGAGTTGTTCTCCCACAAGAACCACTCGGCTGATCCTTCTTCAATATGCCCTTCACCAACATGCAGTGTTTCCTTGATTGAATTAGCTCTCACACCAATATTTGCGTCTAGAGCCTTTGCATTGAGGGCTATCTGAAAACGGCTGTGGCGCTGAAGTTGCCTGTGAATGTGGAGTTGGTGGCATGTGAAACCCGCATGTGGAGCATTCGTTTGTGTGGGATGCTCTCCAAGCTTCATTTCATTCCTAGGCATACAAAGGGCACTAAGCATAGAGTTGAAAACTGAGTTTCCTTGAGAGCTGCTTGGAAGCCTGATGGTGTGTGAAGTTAGTGAGCCAAATGGAGTTATTCTCCCACAAGAACCACTCGGCTGATCCTTCTTCAATATGCCCTTCACCAACATGCAGTGTTTCCTTGATTGAATTAGCTCTCACACCAATATTTGCGTCTAGAGCCTTTGCATTGAGTGCTATCTGAAAACGGCTGTGGCGCTGAAGTTGCCTGTGAATGTGGAGTTGGTGGCATGTGAAACCCGCATGTGGAGCATTCGTTTGTGTGGGATGCTGACCAAGCTTCATTTCAGTCCTAGGCACTCAAAGGGCACTAAGCACAGAGTGTGAAAACTGAGTTTCCTTGAGAGCTGCTTGGAAGCCTGATGGTGTGTGAAGTTAGTGAGCCAAATGGAGTTGTTCTCCCACAAGAACCACTCGGCTGATCCTTTTTCAATATGCCCTTCACCAACATGCAGTGTTTCCTTGATTGAATTAGCTCTCACACCAATATTTGCGTCTAGAGCCTTTGCATTGAGGGCTATCTGAAAACGGCTGTGGCGCTGAAGTTGCCTGTGAATGTGGAGTTGGTGGCATGTGAAACCCGCATGTGGAGCATTCGTATGTGTGGGATGCTCTACCAGGTTCATTCCTAGATAATGCACTCAAAGGGCACTAAACATAGAGTGTGAAAACTGAGTTTCCTTGAGAGCTGCTTGGAAGCCTGATGGTGTGTGAAGTTAGTGAGCCAAATGGAGTTGTTCTCCCACAAGAACCACTCGGCTGATCCTTCTTCAATATGCCCTTCACCAACATGCAGTGTTTCCTTGATTGAATTAACACTCACACCAATATTTGCGTCTAGAGCCTTTGCATTGAGGGCTATCTGAAAACGGCTGTGGCGCTGAAGTTGCCTGAGAATGTTGAGTTGGTGGCATGTGAAACCCGCATGTGGAGCATTCGTTATTGTGGGATGCTCTACCAGGTTCATTCCTAGATAATGCACTCAAAGGGCACTAAGCATAGAGTGTGAAAACTGAGTTTCCTTGAGAGCTGCTTGGAAGCCTGATGGTGTGTGAAGTTAGTGAGCCAAATGGAGTTGTTCTCCCACAAGAAACACTCGGCTGATCCTTCTTCAATATGCCCTTCACCAACATGCAGTGTTCCTTGATTGAATTAGCTCTCACACCAATATTTGCATCTAGAGCCTTTGCATTGAGGGCTATCTGAAAACGGCTGTGGCGCTGAAGTTGCCTGTGAATGTGGAGTTGGTGGCATGTGAAACCCGCATGTGGAGCATTCGTTTGTGTGGGATGCTCTACCAGGTTCATTCCTAGATAATGCACTCAAAGGGCACTAAACATAGAGTGTGAAAACTGAGTTTCCTTGAGAGCTGCTTGGAAACCTGATGGTGTGTGAAGTTAGTGAGCCAAATGCAGTTGTTCTCCCACAAGAACCACTCGGCTGATCCTTCTTCAATATGCCCTTCACCAACATGCAGTGTTTCCTTGATTGAATTAACACTCACACCAATATTTGCGTCTAGAGCCTTTGCATTGAGGGCTATCTGAAAACGGCTGTGGCGCTGAATTTGCCTGTGAATGTGGAGTTGGTGGCATGTGAAACCCGCATGTGGAGCATTCGTTATTGTGGGATGCTCTACCAGGTTCATTCCTAGATAATGCACTCAAAGGGCACTAAGCATAGAGTGTGAAAACTGAGTTTCCTTGAGAGCTGCTTGGAAGCCTGATGGTGTGTGAAGTTAGTGAGCCAAATGGAGTTGTTCTCCCACAAGAACCACTCGGCTGATCCTTCTTCAATATGCCCTTCACCAACATGCAGTGTTTCCTTGATTGAATTAGCTCTCACACCAATATTTGCGTCTAGAGCCTTTGCATTGAGGGCTATCTGAAAACGGCTGTGGCGCTGAAGTTGCCTGTGAATGTGGAGTTGGTGGCATGTGAAACCCGCATGTGGAGCATTCATTTGTGTGGGATGCTCTACCAGGTTCATTCCTAGATAATGCACTCAAAGGGCAATAAGAATAGAGTGTGAAAACTGAGTTTCCTTGAGAGCTGCTTGGAAGCCTGATGGTGTGTGAAGTTAGTGAGCCAAATGGAGTTGTTCTCCCACAAGAACCACTCGGCTGATCCTTCTTCAATATGCCCTTCACCAACATGCAGTGTTTCCTTGATTGAATTAGCTCTCACACCAATATTTGCGTCTAGAGCCTTTGCATTGAGGGCTATCTGAAAACGGCTGTGGCGCTGAAGTTGCCTGTGAATGTGGAGTTGGTGACATGTGAAACCCGCATGTGGAGCATTCGTTTGTGTGGGATGCTCTCCAAGCTTCATTTCAGTCCTAGGCATACAAAGGGCACTAAGCATAGAGTGTGAAAACTGAGTTTCCTTGAGAGCTGCTTGGAAGCCTGATGGTGTGTGAAGTTAATGAGCCAAATGGAGTTGTTCTCCCACAAGAACCACTCGGCTGATCCTTCTTCAATATGCCCTTCACCAACATGCAGTGTTTCCTTGATTGAATTAGCTCTCACACCAATATTTGCATCTAGAGCCTTTGCATTGAGGGCTACCTGAAAACGGCTGTGGCGCTGAAGTTGCCTGTGAATGTGGAGTTGGTGGCATGTGAAACCCGCCTGTGGAGCATTCGTTTGTGTGGGATGCTCTCCAAGCTTCATTTCATTCCTAGGCATACAAAGGGCACTAAGCATAGAGTTGAAAACTGAGCTTCCTTGAGAGCTGCTTGGAAGCCTGATGGTGTGTGAAGTTAGTGAGCCAAATGGAGTTATTCTCCCACAAGAACCACTCGGCTGATCCTTCTTCAATATGCCCTTCACCAACATGCAGTGTTTCCTTGATTGAATTAGCTCTCACACCAATATTTGCGTCTAGAGCCTTTGCATTGAGTGCTATCTGAAAACGGCTGTGGCGCTGAAGTTGCCTGTGAATGTGGAGTTGGTGGCATGTGAAACCCGCATGTGGAGCATTCGTTTGTGTGGGATGCTCTACCAGGTTCATTCCTAGATAATGCACTCAAAGGGCACTAAGCATAGAGTGTGAAAACTGAGTTTCCTTGAGAGCTGCTTGGAAGCCTGATGGTGTGTGAAGTTAGTGAGCCAAATGGAGTTGTTCTCCCACAAGAACCACTCGGCTGATCCTTCTTCCATATGCCCTTCACCAACATGCAGTGTTTCCTTGATTGAATTAGCTCTCACACCAATATTTGCGTCTAGAGCCTTTGCATTCAGAGCTATCTGAAAACGGCTGTGGCGCTGAAGTTGCCTGTGAATGTGGAGTTGGTTGCATGTGAAACCCGCATGTGGAGCATTCGTTTGTGTGGGATGCTCTCCAAGCTTCATTTCAGTCCTAGGCATACAAAGGGCACTAAGCATAGAGTGTGAAAACTGAGTTTCCTTGAGAGCTGCTTGGAAGCCTGATGGTGTGTGAAGTTAATGAGCCAAATGGAGTTGTTCTCCCACAAGAACCACTCGGCTGATCCTTCTTCAATATGCCCTTCACCAACATGCAGTGTTTCCTTGATTGAATTAGCTCTCACACCAATATTTGCATCTAGAGCCTTTGCATTGAGGGCTATCTGAAAACGGCTGTGGCGCTGAAGTTGCCTGTGAATGTGGAGTTGGTGGCATGTGAAACCCGCATGTGGAGCATTCGTTTGTGTGGGATGCTCTCCAAGCTTCATTTCATTCCTAGGCATACAAAGGGCACTAAACATAGAGTTGAAAACTGAGTTTCCTTGAGAGCTGCTTGGAAGCCTGATGGTGTGTGAAGTTAGTGAGCCAAATGGAGTTATTCTCCCACAAGAACCACTCGGCTGATCCTTCTTCAATATGCCCTTCACCAACATGCAGTGTTTCCTTGATTGAATTAGCTCTCACACCAATATTTGCGTCTAGAGCCTTTGCATTGAGTGCTATCTGAAAACGGCTGTGGCGCTGAAGTTGCCTGTGAATGTGGAGTTGGTGGCATGTGAAACCCGCATGTGGAGCATTCGTTTGTGTGGGATGCTCTACCAGGTTCATTCCTAGATAATGCACTCAAAGGGCACTAAGCATAGAGTGTGAAAACTGAGTTTCCTTGAGAGCTGCTTGGAAGCCTGATGGTGTGTGAAGTTAGTGAGCCAAATGGAGTTGTTCTCCCACAAGAACCACTCGGCTGATCCTTCTTCCATATGCCCTTCACCAACATGCAGTGTTTCCTTGATTGAATTAGCTCTCACACCAATATTTGCGTCTAGAGCCTTTGCATTCAGAGCTATCTGAAAACGGCTGTGGCCCTGAAGTTGCCTGTGAATGTGGAGTTGGTTGCATGTGAAACCCGCATGTGGAGCATTCGTTTGTGTGGGATGCTGACCAAGCTTCATTTCAGTCCTAGGCACTCAAAGGGCACTAAGCACAGAGTGTGAAAACTGAGTTTCCTTGAGAGCTGCTTGGAAGCCTGATGGTGTGTGAAGTTAGTGAGCCAAATGGAGTTGTTCTCCCACAAGAACCACTCGGCTGATCCTTCTTCAATACGCCCTTCACCAACATGCAGTGTTTCCTTGATTGAATTAACACTCACACCAATATTTGCGTCTAGAGCCTTTGCATTGAGGGCTATCTGAAAACGGCTGTGGCGCTGAAGTTGCCTGAGAATGTTGAGTTGGTGGCATGTGAAACCCGCATGTGGAGCATTCGTTAGTGTGGGATGCTCTACCAGGTTCATTCCTAGATAATGCACTCAAAGGGCACTAAGCATAGAGTGTGAAAACTGAGTTTCCTTGAGAGCTGCTTGGAAGCCTGATGGTGTGTGAAGTTAGTGAGCCAAATGGAGTTGTTCTCCCACAAGAAACACTCGGCTGATCCTTCTTCAATATGCCCTTCACCAACATGCAGTGTTTCCTTGATTGAATTAGCTCTCACACCAATATTTGCATCTAGAGCCTTTGCATTGAGGGCTATCTGAAAACGGCTGTGGCGCTGAAGTTGCCTGTGAATGTGGAGTTGGTGGCATGTGAAACCCGCATGTGGAGCATTCGTTTGTGTGGGATGCTCTACCAGGTTCATTCCTAGATAATGCACTCAAAGGGCACTAAACATAGAGTGTGAAAACTGAGTTTCCTTGAGAGCTGCTTGGAAACCTGATGGTGTGTGAAGTTAGTGAGCCAAATGGAGTTGTTCTCCCACAAGAACCACTCGGCTGATCCTTCTTCAATATGCCCTTCACCAACATGCAGTGTTTCCTTGATTGAATTAACACTCACACCAATATTTGCGTCTAGAGCCTTTGCATTGAGGGCTATCTGAAAACGGCTGTGGCGCTGAAGTTGCCTGTGAATGTGGAGTTGGTGGCATGTGAAACCCGCATGTGGAGCATTCGTTATTGTGGGATGCTCTACCAGGTTCATTCCTAGATAATGCACTCAAAGGGCACTAAGCATAGAGTGTGAAAACTGAGTTTCCTTGAGAGCTGCTTGGAAGCCTGATGGTGTGTGAAGTTAGTGAGCCAAATGGAGTTGTTCTCCCACAAGAACCACTCGGCTGATCCTTCTTCAATATGCCCTTCACCAACATGCAGTGTTTCCTTGATTGAATTAGCTCTCACACCAATATTTGCGTCTAGAGCCTTTGCATTGAGGGCTATCTGAAAACGGCTGTGGCGCTGAAGTTGCCTGTGAATGTGGAGTTGGTGGCATGTGAAACCCGCATGTGGAGCATTCATTTGTGTGGGATGCTCTACCAGGTTCATTCCTAGATAATGCACTCAAAGGGCAATAAGAATAGAGTGTGAAAACTGAGTTTCCTTGAGAGCTGCTTGGAAGCCTGATGGTGTGTGAAGTTAGTGAGCCAAATGGAGTTGTTCTCCCACAAGAACCACTCGGCTGATCCTTCTTCAATATGCCCTTCACCAACATGCAGTGTTTCCTTGATTGAATTAGCTCTCACACCAATATTTGCGTCTAGAGCCTTTGCATTGAGGGCTATCTGAAAACGGCTGTGGCGCTGAAGTTGCCTGTGAATGTGGAGTTGGTGGCATGTGAAACCCGCATGTGGAGCATTCGTTTGTGTGGGATGCTCTCCAAGCTTCATTTCAGTCCTAGGCATACAAAGGGCACTAAGCATAGAGTGTGAAAACTGAGTTTCCTTGAGAGCTGCTTGGAAGCCTGATGGTGTGTGAAGTTAATGAGCCAAATGGAGTTGTTCTCCCACAAGAACCACTCGGCTGATCCTTCTTCAATATGCCCTTCACCAACATGCAGTGTTTCCTTGATTGAATTAGCTCTCACACCAATATTTGCATCTAGAGCCTTTGCATTGAGGGCTATCTGAAAACGGCTGTGGCGCTGAAGTTGCCTGTGAATGTGGAGTTGGTGGCATGTGAAACCCGCATGTGGAGCATTCGTTTGTGTGGGATGCTCTACCAGGTTCATTCCTAGATAATGCACTCAAAGGGCACTAAACATAGAGTGTGAAAACTGAGTTTCCTTGAGAGCTGCTTGGAAACCTGATGGTGTGTGAAGTTAGTGAGCCAAATGGAGTTGTTCTCCCACAAGAACCACTCGGCTGATCCTTCTTCAATATGCCCTTCACCAACATGCAGTGTTTCCTTGATTGAATTAACACTCACACCAATATTTGCGTCTAGAGCCTTTGCATTGAGGGCTATCTGAAAACGGCTGTGGCGCTGAATTTGCCTGTGAATGTGGAGTTGGTGGCATGTGAAACCCGCATGTGGAGCATTCGTTAGTGTGGGATGCTCTACCAGGTTCATTCCTAGATAATGCACTCAAAGGGCACTAAGCTTAGAGTGTGAAAACTGAGTTTCCTTGAGAGCTGCTTGGAAGCCTGATGGTGTGTGAAGTTAGTGAACCAAATGGAGTTGTTCTTCCACAAGAACCACTCGGCTGATCCTTCTTCAATATGCCCTTCACCAACATGCAGTGTTTCCTTGATTGAATTAGCTCTCACACCAATATTTGCGTCTAGAGCCTTTGCATTGAGGGCTATCTGAAAACGGCTGTGGCGCTGAAGTTGCCTGTGAATGTGGAGTTGGTGGCATGTGAAACCCGCATGTGGAGCATTCGTTTGTGTGGGATGCTCTACCAGGTTCATTCCTAGACAATGCACTCAAAGGGCACTAAACATAGAGTGTGAAAACTGAGTTTCCTTGAGAGCTGCTTGGAAGCCTGATGGTGTGTGAAGTTAGTGAGCCAAATGGAGTTGTTCTCCCACAAGAACCACTCGGCTGATCCTTCTTCAATATGCCCTTCACCAACATGCAGTGTTTCCTTGATTGAATTAGCTCTCACACCAATATTTGCGTCTAGAGCCTTTGCATTCAGAGCTATCTGAAAACGGCTGTGGCGCTGAAGTTGCCTGTGAATGTGGAGTTGGTGGCATGTGAAACCCGCATGTGGAGCATTCGTTTGTGTGGGATGCTCTACCAGGTTCATTCCTAGATAATGCACACAAAGGGCACTAAGCATAGAGTGTGAAAACTGAGTTTCCTTGAGAGCTGCTTGGAAGCCTGATGGTGTGTGAAGTTAGTGAGCCAAATGGAGTTGTTCTCCCACAAGAACCACTCGGCTGATCCTTCTTCAATATGCCCTTCACCAACATGCAGTGTTTCCTGGATTGAATTAGCTCTCACACCAATATTTGCGTCTAGAGCCTTTGCATTGAGGGCTATCTGAAAATGGCTGTGGCGCTGAAGTTGCCTGTGAATGTGGAGTTGGTGACATGTGAAACCCGCATGTGGAGCATTCGTTTGTGTGGGATGCTCTACCAGGTTCATTCCTAGATAATGCACTCAAAGGGCACTAAACATAGAGTGTGAAAACTGAGTTTCCTTGAGAGCTGCTTGGAAGCCTGATGGTGTGTGAAGTTAGTGAGCCAAATGGAGTTGTTCTCCCACAAGAACCACTCGGCTGATCCTTCTTCAATATGCCCTTCACCAACATGCAGTGTTTCCTTGATTGAATTAGCTCTCACACCAATATTTGCGTCTAGAGCCTTTGCATTGAGGGCTATCTGAAAACGGGTGTGGCGCTGAAGTTGCCTGTGAATGTGGAGTTGGTGGCATGTGAAACCCGCATGTGGAGCATTCGTTTGTGTGGGATGCTCTCCAAGCTTCATTTCAGTCCTAGGCATACAAACTGCACTAAGCATAGAGTGTGAAAACTGAGTTTCCTTGAGAGCTGCTTGGAAGCCTGATGGTGTGTGAAGTTAGTGAGCCAAATGGAGTTGTTCTCCCACAAGAACCACTCGGCTGATCCTTCTTCAATATGCCCTTCACCAACATGCAGTGTTTCCTTGATTGAATTAGCTCTCACACCAATATTTGCGTCTAGTGCCTTTGCATTGAGGTCTAGCTGAAAACGGCTGTGGCGCTGAAGTTGCCTGTGAATGTGGAGTTGGTGGCATGTGAAACCCGCATGTGGAGCATTCGTTTGTGAGAAATGCTCTACCAGGTTCATTCCTAGATAATGCACTCAAAGGGCACTAAGCATAGAGTGTGAAAGCTGAGTTTCCTTGAGAGCTGCTTGGAAGCCTGATGGTGTGTGAAGTTAGTGAGCCAAATGGAGTTGTTCTCCCACAAGAACCACTCTGCTGATCCTTCTTCAATATGCCCTTCACCAACATGCAGTGTTTCCTTGATGGAATTAGCTCTCACACCAATATTTGCATCTAGAGCCTTTGCATTGAGTGCTATCTGAAAACGGCTGTGGCGCTGAAGTTGCCTGTGAATGTGGAGTTGGTGGCATGTGAAACCCCCATGTGGAGCATTCGTTTGTGTGGGATGCTCTACCAGGTTCATTCCTAGATAATGCACTCAAAGTGCACTAAGATTAGAGTGTGAAAACTGAGTTTCCTTGAGAGCTGCTTGGAAGCCTGATGGTGTGTGAAGTTAGTGAGCCAAATGGAGTTGTTCTCCCACAAGAACCACTCGGCTGATCCTTCTTCAATATGCCCTTCTCCAACATGCAGTGTTTCCTTGATTGAATTAGCTCTCACACCAATATTTGCGTCTAGAGCCTATGCATTGAGGGCTATCTGAAAACGGCTGTGGCGCTGAAGTTGCCTGTGAATGTGGAGTTGGTGGCATGTGAAACCCGCATGTGGAGCATTCATTTGTGTGGGATGCTCTCCATGCTTCATTTCAGTCCTAGGCACTCAAAGGGCACTAAGCATAGAGTGTGAAAACTGAGTTTCCTTGAGAGCTGCTTGGAAGCCTGATGGTGTGTGAAGTTAGTGAGCCAAATGGAGTTGTTCTCCCACAAGAACCACTCGGCTGATCCTTCTTCAATATGCCCTTCACCAACATGCAGTGTTTCCTTGATTGAATTAGCTCTCACACCAATATTTGCGTCTAGAGCCTTTGCATTGAGGGCTATCTGAAAACGGCTGTGGCGCTGAAGTTGCCTGTGAATGTGGAGTTGGTGGCATGTGAAACCTGCATGTGGAGCATTCGTGGCTGTGGCGCTGAAGTTGCCTGTGAATGTGGAGTTGGTGGCATGTGAAACCTGCATGTGGAGCATTCGTTTGTGTGGGATGCTCTACCAGGTTCATTCCTAGAAAATGCACTCAAAGGGCACTAAACATAGAGTGTGAAAACTGAGTTTCCTTGAGAGCTGCTTGGAAGCCTGATGGTGTGTGAAGTTAGTGAGCCAAATGGAGTTGTTCTCCCACAAGAACCACTCGGCTGATCCTTCTTCAAAATGCCCTTCACCAACATGCAGTGTTTCCTTGATTGAATTAGCTCTCACACCAATATTTGCGTCTAGAGCCTTTGCATTGAGAGCTATCTGAAAACGGATCTGGCGCTGAAGTTGCCTGTGAATGTGGAGTTGGTGGCATGTGAAACCCGCATGTGGAGCATTCGTTTGTGTGGGATGCTCTACCAGGTTCATTCCTAGATAATGCACACAAAGGGCACTAAGCATAGAGTGTGAAAACTGAGTTTCCTTGAGAGCTGTTTGGAAGCCTGATGGTGTGTGAAGTTAGTGAGCCAAATGGAGTTGTTCTCCCACAAGAACCACTCGGCTGATCCTTCTTCAATATGCCCTTCACCAACATGCAGTGTTTCCTTGATTGAATTAGCTCTCACACCAATATTTGCGTCTAGAGCCTTTGCATTGAGGGCTATCTGAAAACGGCTGTGGCGCTGAAGTTGCCTGTGAATGTGGAGTTGGTGGCATGTGAAACCTGCATGTGGAGCATTCGTGGCTGTGGCGCTGAAGTTGCCTGTGAATGTGGAGTTGGTGGCATGTGAAACCTGCATGTGGAGCATTCGTTTGTGTGGGATGCTCTACCAGGTTCATTCCTAGAAAATGCACTCAAAGGGCACTAAACATAGAGTGTGAAAACTGAGTTTCCTTGAGAGCTGCTTGGAAGCCTGATGGTGTGTGAAGTTAGTGAGCCAAATGGAGTTGTTCTCCCACAAGAACCACTCGGCTGATCCTTCTTCAATATGCCCTTCACCAACATGCAGTGTTTCCTTGATTGAATTAGCTCTCACACCAATATTTGCATCTAGAGCCTTTGCATTGAGAGCTATCTGAAAACGGATCTGGCGCTGAAGTTGCCTGTGAATGTGGAGTTGGTGGCATGTGAAACCCGCATGTGGAGCATTCGTTTGTGTGGGATGCTCTACCAGGTTCATTCCTAGATAATGCACACAAAGGGCACTAAGCATAGAGTGTGAAAACTGAGTTTCCTTGAGAGCTGCTTGGAAGCCTGATGGTGTGTGAAGTTAGTGAGCCAAATGGAGTTGTTCTCCCACAAGAACCACTCGGCTGATCCTTCTTCAATATGCCCTTCACCAACATGCACTGTTTCCTTGATTGAATTAGCTCTCACACCAATATTTGCGTCTAGAGCCTTTGCATTGAGGGCTATCTGAAAACGGCTGTGGCGCTGAAGTTGCCGGTGAATGTGGAGTTGCTGGCATGTGAAACCCGCATGTGGAGCATTCGTTAGTGTGAGATGCTCTACCAGGTTCATTCCTAGATAAGGCACTCAAAGGGCACTAAGCTTAGAGTGTGAAAACTGAGTTTCCTTGAGAGCTGCTTGGAAGCCTGATGGTGTGTGAAGTTAGTGAACCAAATGGAGTTGTTCTTCCACAAGAACCACTCGGCTGATCCTTCTTCAATATGCCCTTCACCAACATGCAGTGTTTCCTTGATTGAATTAGCTCTCACACCAATATTTGCGTCTAGAGCCTTTGCATTGAGGGCTATCTGAAAACGGCTGTGGCGCTGAAGTTGCCTGTGAATGTGGAGTTGGTGGCATGTGAAACCTGCATGTGGAGCATTCGTTTGTGTGGGATGCTCTACCAGGTTCATTCCTAGATAATGCACTCAAAGGGCACTAAACATAGAGTGTGAAAACTGAGTTTCCTTGAGAGCTGCTTGGAAGCCTGATGGTGTGTGAAGTTAGTGAGCCAAATGGAGTTGTTCTCCCACAAGAACCACTCGGCTGATCCTTCTTCAAAATGCCCTTCACCAACATGCAGTGTTTCCTTGATTGAATTAGCTCTCACACCAATATTTGCGTCTAGAGCCTTTGCATTGAGAGCTATCTGAAAACGGATCTGGCGCTGAAGTTGCCTGTGAATGTGGAGTTGGTGGCATGTGAAACCCGCATGTGGAGCATTCGTTTGTGTGGGATGCTCTACCAGGTTCATTCCTAGATAATGCACACAAAGGGCACTAAGCATAGAGTGTGAAAACTGAGTTTCCTTGAGAGCTGTTTGGAAGCCTGATGGTGTGTGAAGTTAGTGAGCCAAATGGAGTTGTTCTCCCACAAGAACCACTCGGCTGATCCTTCTTCAATATGCCCTTCACCAACATGCAGTGTTTCCTTGATTGAATTAGCTCTCACACCAATATTTGCGTCTAGAGCCTTTGCATTGAGGGCTATCTGAAAACGGCTGTGGCGCTGAAATTGCCTGTGAATGTGGAGTTGGTGGCATGTGAAACCCGCATGTGGAGCATTCGTTTGTGTGGGATGCTCTACCAGGTTCATTCCTAGATAATGCACTCAAAGTGCACTAAGAATAGAGTGTGAAAACTGAGTTTCCTTGAGAGCTGCTTGGAAGCCTGATGGTGTGTGAAGTTAGTGAGCCAAATGGAGTTGTTCTCCCACAAGAACCACTCGGCTGATCCTTCTTCAATATGCCCTTCTCCAACATGCAGTGTTTCCTTGATTGAATTAGCTCTCACACCAATATTTGCGTCTAGAGCCTATGCATTGAGGGCTATCTGAAAACGGCTGTGGCGCTGAAGTTGCCTGTGAATGTGGAGTTGGTGGCATGTGAAACCCGCATGTGGAGCATTCATTTGTGTGGGATGCTGTCCATGCTTCATTTCAGTCCTAGGCACTCAAAGGGCACTAAGCATAGAGTGTGAAAACTGAGTTTCCTTGAGAGCTGCTTGGAAGCCTGATGGTGTGTGAAGTTAGTGAGCCAAATGGAGTTGTTCTCCCACAAGAACCACTCGGCTGATCCTTCTTCAATATGCCCTTCACCAACATGCAGTGTTTCCTTGATTGAATTAGCTCTCACACCAATATTTGCGTCTAGAGCCTTTGCATTGAGGGCTATCTGAAAACGGCTGTGGCGCTGAAGTTGCCTGTGAATGTGGAGTTGGTGGCATGTGAAACCCGCATGTGGAGCATTCATTTGTGTGGGATGCTCTCCATGCTTCATTTCAGTCCTAGGCGCTCAAAGGGCACTAAGCATAGAGTGTGAAAACTGAGTTTCCTTGAGAGCTGCTTGGAAGCCTGATGGTGTGTGAAGTTAGTGAGCCAAATGGAGTTGTTCTCCCACAAGAACCACTCGGCTGATCCTTCTTCAATATGCCCTTCACCAACATGCAGTGTTTCCTTGATTGAATTAGCTCTCACACCAATATTTGCGTCTAGAGCCTTTGCATTGAGGGCTATCTGAAAACGGCTGTGGCGCTGAAGTTGCCGGTGAATGTGGAGTTGCTGGCATGTGAAACCCGCATGTGGAGCATTCGTTAGTGTGAGATGCTCTACCAGGTTCATTCCTAGATAAGGCACTCAAAGGGCACTAAGCTTAGAGTGTGAAAACTGAGTTTCCTTGAGAGCTGCTTGGAAGCCTGATGGTGTGTGAAGTTAGTGAACCAAATGGAGTTGTTCTTCCACAAGAACCACTCGGCTGATCCTTCTTCAATATGCCCTTCACCAACATGCAGTGTTTCCTTGATTGAATTAGCTCTCACACCAATATTTGCGTCTAGAGCCTTTGCATTGAGGGCTATCTGAAAACGGCTGTGGCGCTGAAGTTGCCTGTGAATGTGGAGTTGGTGGCATGTGAAACCTGCATGTGGAGCATTCGTTTGTGTGGGATGCTCTACCAGGTTCATTCCTAGATAATGCACTCAAAGGGCACTAAGAATAGAGTGTGAAAACTGAGTTTCCTTGAGAGCTGCTTGGAAGCCTGATGGTGTGTGAAGTTAGTGAGCCAAATGGAGTTGTTCTCCCACAAGAACCACTCGGCTGATCCTTCTTCAAAATGCCCTTCACCAACATGCAGTGTTTCCTTGATTGAATTAGCTCTCACACCAATATTTGCGTCTAGAGCCTTTGCATTGAGAGCTATCTGAAAACGGATCTGGCGCTGAAGTTGCCTGTGAATGTGGAGTTGGTGGCATGTGAAACCCGCATGTGGAGCATTCGTTTGTGTGGGATGCTCTACCAGGTTCATTCCTAGATAATGCACACAAAGGGCACTAAGCATAGAGTGTGAAAACTGAGTTTCCTTGAGAGCTGTTTGGAAGCCTGATGGTGTGTGAAGTTAGTGAGCCAAATGGAGTTGTTCTCCCACAAGAACCACTCGGCTGATCCTTCTTCAATATGCCCTTCACCAACATGCAGTGTTTCCTTGATTGAATTAGCTCTCACACCAATATTTGCGTCTAGAGCCTTTGCATTGAGGGCTATCTGAAAACGGCTGTGGCGCTGAAATTGCCTGTGAATGTGGAGTTGGTGGCATGTGAAACCCGCATGTGGAGCATTCGTTTGTGTGGGATGCTCTACCAGGTTCATTCCTAGATAATGCACTCAAAGTGCACTAAGAATAGAGTGTGAAAACTGAGTTTCCTTGAGAGCTGCTTGGAAGCCTGATGGTGTGTGAAGTTAGTGAGCCAAATGGAGTTGTTCTCCCACAAGAACCACTCGGCTGATCCTTCTTCAATATGCCCTTCTCCAACATGCAGTGTTTCCTTGATTGAATTAGCTCTCACACCAATATTTGCGTCTAGAGCCTATGCATTGAGGGCTATCTGAAAACGGCTGTGGCGCTGAAGTTGCCTGTGAATGTGGAGTTGGTGGCATGTGAAACCCGCATGTGGAGCATTCGTTTGTGTGGGATGCTCTCCAAGCTTCATTTCAGTCCTAGGCATACAAAGGGAACTAAGCATAGAGTGTGAAAACTGAGTTTCATTGAGAGCTGCTTGGAAGCCTGATGGTGTGTGAAGTTAGTGAGCCAAATGGAGTTGTTCTCCCACAAGAACCACTGGGCTGATCCTTCTTCAATATGCCCTTCACCAACATGCAGTGTTTCCTTGATTGAATTAGCTCTCACACCAATATTTGCGTCTAGAGCCTTTGCATTGAGGGCTATCTGAAAACGGCTGTGGCGCTGAAGTTGCCTGTGAATGTGGAGTTGGTGGCATGTGAAACCCGCATGTGGAGCATTCGTTTGTGTGGGATGCTCTACCAGGTTCATTCCTAGATAATGCACTCAAAGGGCACTAAGCATAGAGTGTGAAAGCTGAGTTTCCTTGAGAGCTGCTTGGAAGCCTGATGGTGTGTGAAGTTAGTGAGCCAAATGGAGTTGTTCTCCCACAAGAACCACCCGGTTGATCCTTCTTCAACATGCCCTTCACCAACATGCAGTGTTTCCTTGATTGAATTAGCTCTCACACCAATATTTGCGTCTAGAGCCTTTGCATTGAGGGCTATCTGAAAACGGCTGTGGCGCTGAATTTGCCTGTGAATGTGGAGTTGGTGGCATGTGAAACCCGCATATGGAGCATTCGTTTGTGTGGGATGCTCTACCAGGTTCATTCCTAGATAATGCACTCAAAGGGCACTAAGCATAGAGTGTGAAAGCTGAGTTTCCTTGAGAGCTGCTTGGAAGCCTGATGGTGTGTGAAGTTAGTGAGCCAAATGGAGTTGTTCTCCCACAAGAACCACTCGGCTGATCCTTCTTCAATATGCCCTTCACCAACATGCAGTGTTTCCTTGATTGAATTAGCTCTCACACCAATATTTGCGTCTAGAGCCTTTGCATTGAGGGCTATCTGAAAACGGGTGTGGCGCTGAAGTTGCCTGTGAATGTGGAGTTGGTGGCATGTGAAACCCGCATGTGGAGCATTCGTTTGTGTGGGATGCTCTCCAAGCTTCATTTCAGTCCTAGGCATACAAAGGGCACTAAGCATAGAGTGTGAAAACTGAGTTTCCTTGAGAGCTGCTTGGAAGCCTGATGGTGTGTGAAGTTAGTGAGCCAAATGGAGTTGTTCTCCCACAAGAACCACCCGGCTGATCCTTCTTCAACATGCCCTACACCAACATGCAGTGTTTCCTTGATTGAATTAGCTCTCACACCAATATTTGCGTCTAGAGCCTTTGCATTGAGGGCTATCTGAAAACGGCTGTGGCGCTGAAGTTGCCTGTGAATGTGGAGTTGGTGGCATGTGAAACCCGCATATGGAGCATTCGTTTGTGTGGGATGCTCTACCAGGTTCATTCCTAGATAATGCACTCAAAGGGCACTAAGCATAGACTGTGAAAGCTGAGTTTCCTTGAGAGCTGCTTGGAAGCCTGATGGTGTGTGAAGTTAGTGAGCCAAATGGAGTTTTTCTCCCACAAGAACCACCCGGCTGATCCTTCTTCAACATGCCCTTCACCAACATGCAGTGTTTCCTTGATTGAATCAGCTCTCACACCAATATTTGCGTCTAGAGCCTTTGCATTGAGGGCTATCTGAAAACGGCTGTGGCGCTGAAGTTGCCTGTGAATGTGGAGTTGGTGGCATGTGAAACCCGCATGTGGAGCATTCGTTAGTGTGGGATGCTCTACCAGGTTCATTCCTAGATAATGCACTCAAAGGGCACTTAGAATAGAGTGTGAAAACTGAGTTTCCTTGAGAGCTGCTTGGAAGCCTGATGGTGTGTGAAGTTAGTGAGCCAAATGGAGTTGTTCTCCCACAAGAACCACTCGGCTGATCCTTCTTCAATATGCCCTTCACCAACATGCAGTGTTTCCTTGATTGAATTAGCTCTCACTCCAATATTTGCGTCTAGAGCCTTTGCATTGAGGGCTATCTTAGAACGGCTGTGGCGCTGAAGTTGCCTGTGAATGTGGAGTTGGTGGCATGTGAAACCCGCATGTGGAGCATTCGTTTGTGTGGGATGCTCTACCAGGTTCATTCCTAGATAATGCACTCAAAGGGCACTAAGCATAGAGTGTGAAAGCTGAGTTTCCTTGAGAGCTGCTTGGAAGCCTGATGGTGTGTGAAGTTAGTGAGCCAAATGGAGTTGTTCTCCCTCAAGAACCACTCGGCTGATCTTTCTTCAATATGCCCTTCACCAACATGCAGTGTTTCCTTGATTGAATTAGCTCTCACACCAATATTTGCGTCTAGAGCCTTTGCATTGAGGGCTATCTGAAAACGGCTGTGGCGCTGAAGTTGCCTGTGAATGTGGAGTTGGTGGCATGTGAAACCCGCATGTGGAGCATTCGTTTGTGTGGGATGCTCTACCAGGTTCATTCCTAGATAATGCACTCAAAGTGCACTAAGAATAGAGTGTGAAAACTGAGTTTCCTTGAGAGCTGCTTGGAAGCCTGATGGTGTGTGAAGTTAGTGAGCCAAATGGAGTTGTTCTCCCACAAGAACCACTCGGCTGATCCTTCTTCAATATGCCCTTCACCAACATGCAGTGTTTCCTTGATTGAATTAGCTCTCACACCAATATTTGCGTCTAGAGCCTTTGCATTGAGGGCTATCTGAAAACGGCTGTGGCGCTGAAGTTGCCTGTGAATGTGGAGTTGGTGGCATGTGAAACCCGCATGTGGAGCATTCGTTTGTGTGGGATGCTCTACCAGGTTCATTCCTAGATAATGCACTCAAAGGGCACTAAGCATAGAGTGTGAAAGCTGAGTTTCCTTGAGAGCTGCTTGGAAGCCTGATGGTGTGTGAAGTTAGTGAGCCAAATGGAGTTGTTCTCCCACAAGAACCACCCGGCTGATCCTTCTTCAACATGCCCTTCACCAACATGCAGTGTTTCCTTGATTGAATTAGCTCTCACACCAATATTTGCGTCTAGAGCCTTTGCATTGAGGGCTATCTTAGAACGGCTGTGGCGCTGAAGTTGCCTGTGAATGTGGAGTTGGTGGCATGTGAAACCCGCATATGGAGCATTCGTTTGTGTGGGATGCTCTACCAGGTTCATTCCTAGATAATGCACTCAAAGGGCACTAAGCATAGACTGTGAAAGCTGAGTTTCCTTGAGAGCTGCTTGGAAGCCTGATGGTGTGTGAAGTTAGTGAGCCAAATGGAGTTTTTCTCCCACAAGAACCACCCGGCTGATCCTTCTTCAACATGCCCTTCACCAACATGCAGTGTTTCCTTGATTGAATCAGCTCTCACACCAATATTGCGTCTAGAGCCTTTGCATTGAGGGCTATCTGAAAATGGCTGTGGCGCTGAAGTTGCCTGTAAATGTGGAGTTGGTGGCATGTGAAACCCGCATGTGGAGCATTCGTTTGTGTGGGATGCTGACCAAGCTTCATTTCAGTCTTAGGCACACAAAGAACACTAAGCATAGAGTGTGAAAACTGAGTTTCCTTGAGAGCTGCTTGGAAGCCTGATGGTGTGTGAAGTTAGTGAGCCAAATGAGTTGTTCTCCCACAAGAACCACTCGGCTGATCCTTCTTCAATATGCCCTTCACCAACATGCAGTGTTTCCTTGATTGAATTAGCTCTCACACCAATATTTGCGTCTAGAGCCTTTGCATTGAGGGCTATCTGAAAACGGCTGTGGCGCTGAAGTTGCCTGTGAATGTGGAGTTGGTGGCATGTGAAACCCGCATGTGGAGCATTCGCTTGTGTGGGATGCTCTACCAGGTTCATTCCTAGATAATGCACTCAAAGGGCACTAAGCATAGAGTGTGAAAACTGAGTTTCCTTGAGAGCTGCTTGGAAGCCTGATGGTGTGTGAAGTTAGTGAGCCAAATGGAGTTGTTCTCCCACAAGAACCACTCGGCTGATCCTTCTTCAATATGCCCTTCACCAACATGCAGTGTTTCCTTGATTGAATTAGCTCTCACACCAATATTTGTGTCTAGAGCCTTTGCATTGAGGGCTATCTGAAAACGGCTGTGGCGCTGAAGTTGCCTGTGAATGTGGAGTTGGTGGCATGTGAAACCCGCATGTGGAGCATTCGTTTGTGAGGGATGCTCTACCAGGTTCATTCCTAGATAATGCACTCAAAGGGCACTAAACATAGAGTGTGAAAACTGAGTTTCCTTGAGAGCTGCTTGGAAGCCTGATGGTGTGTGAAGTTAGTGAGCCAAATGGAGTTGTTCTCCCACAAGAACCACTCGGCTGATCCTTCTTCAATATGCCCTTCACCAACATGCAGTGTTTCCTTGATTGAATTAGCTCTCACACCAATATTTGCGTCTAGAGACTTTGCATTGAGGGCTATCTGAAAACGGCTATGGCGCTGAAGTTGCCTGTGAATGTGGAGTTGGTGGCATGTGAAACCCGCATGTGGAGCATTCGTTTGTGTGGGATGCTCTCCAAGCTTCATTTCAGTCCTAGGCATACAAAGGGCACTAAGCATAGAGTGTGAAAACTGAGTTTCCTTGAGAGCTGCTTGGAAGCCTGATGGTGTGTGAAGTTAGTGAGCCAAATGGAGTTGTTCTCCCACAAGAACCACTCGGCTGATCCTTCTTCAATATGCCCTTCACCAACATGCAGTGTTTCCTTGATTGAATTAGCTCTCACACCAATATTTGCGTCTAGAGCCTTTGCATTGAGGGCTATCTGAAAATGGCTGTGGAGCTGAAGTTGCCTGAGAATGTGGAGTTGGTGGCATGTGAAACCCGCATGTGGAGCATTCGTTAGTGTGGGATGCTCTACCAGGTTCATTCCTAGATAATGCACTCAAAGTGCACTAAGAATAGAGTGTGAAAACTGAGTTTCCTTGAGAGCTGCTTGGAAGCCTGATGGTGTGTGAAGTTAGTGAGCCAAATGGAGTTGTTCTCCCACAAGAACCACTCGGCTGATCCTTCTTCAATATGCCCTTCACCAACATGCAGTGTTTCCTTGATTGAATTAGCTCTCACACCAATATTTGCGTCTAGAGCCTTTGCATTGAGGGCTATCTGAAAACGGCTGTGGCGCTGAAGTTGCCTGTGAATGTGGAGTTGGTGGCATGTGAAACCCGCATGTGGAGCATTCGTTTGTGTGGGATGCTCTACCAGGTTCATTCCTAGATAATGCACTCAAAGGGCACTAAGCATAGAGTGTGAAAGCTGAGTTTCCTTGAGAGCTGCTTGGAAGCCTGATGGTGTGTGAAGTTAGTGAGCCAAATGGAGTTGTTCTCCCACAAGAACCACTCGGCTGATCTTTCTTCAATATGCCCTTCACCAACATGCAGTGTTTCCTTGATTGAATTAGCTCTCACACCAATATTTGCGTCTAGAGCCTTTGCATTGAGGGCTATCTGAAAACGGCTGTGGCGCTGAAGTTGCCTGTGAATGTGGAGTTGGTGGCATGTGAAACCCGCATGTGGAGCATTCGTTTGTGTGGGATGCTCTACCAGGTTCATTCCTAGATAATGCACTCAAAGTGCACTAAGAATAGAGTGTGAAAACTGAGTTTCCTTGAGAGCTGCTTGGAAGCCTGATGGTGTGTGAAGTTAGTGAGCCAAATGGAGTTGTTCTCCCACAAGAACCACTCGGCTGATCCTTCTTCAATATGCCCTTCACCAACATGCAGTGTTTCCTTGATTGAATTAGCTCTCACACCAATATTTGCGTCTAGAGCCTTTGCATTGAGGGCTATCTGAAAACGGCTGTGGCGCTGAAGTTGCCTGTGAATGTGGAGTTGGTGGCATGTGAAACCCGCATGTGGAGCATTCGTTTGTGTGGGATGCTCTACCAGGTTCATTCCTAGATAATGCACTCAAAGGGCACTAAGCATAGAGTGTGAAAGCTGAGTTTCCTTGAGAGCTGCTTGGAAGCCTGATGGTGTGTGAAGTTAGTGAGCCAAATGGAGTTGTTCTCCCACAAGAACCACCCGGCTGATCCTTCTTCAACATGCCCTTCACCAACATGCAGTGTTTCCTTGATTGAATTAGCTCTCACACCAATATTTGCGTCTAGAGCCTTTGCATTGAGGGCTATCTGAAAACGGCTGTGGCGCTGAAGTTGCCTGTGAATGTGGAGTTGGTGGCATGTGAAACCCGCATATGGAGCATTCGTTTGTGTGGGATGCTCTACCAGGTTCATTCCTAGATAATGCACTCAAAGGGCACTAAGCATAGACTGTGAAAGCTGAGTTTCCTTGAGAGCTGCTTGGAAGCCTGATGGTGTGTGAAGTTAGTGAGCCAAATGGAGTTTTTCTCCCACAAGAACCACCCGGCTGATCCTTCTTCAACATGCCCTTCACCAACATGCAGTGTTTCCTTGATTGAATCAGCTCTCACACCAATGATTTGCGTCTAGAGCCTTTGCATTGAGGGCTATCTGAAAACGGCTGTGGCGCTGAAGTTGCCTGTGAATGTGGAGTTGGTGGCATGTGAAACCCGCATGTGGAGCATTCGTTTGTGTGGGATGCTGACCAAGCTTCATTTCAGTCTTAGGCACACAAAAAACACTAAGCATAGAGTGTGAAAACTGAGTTTCCTTGAGAGCTGCTTGGAAGCCTGATGGTGTGTGAAGTTAGTGAGCCAAATGGAGTTGTTCTCCCACAAGAACCACTCGGCTGATACTTCTTCAATATGCCCTTCACCAACATGCAGTGTTTCCTTGATTGAATTAGCTCTCACACCAATATTTGCGTCTAGAGCCTTTGCATTGAGGGCTATCTGAAAACGGCTGTGGCGCTGAAGTTGCCTGTGAATGTGGAGTTGGTGGCATGTGAAACCCGCATGTGGAGCATTCATTTGTGTGGGATGCTCTCCATGCTTCATTTCAGTCCTAGGCACTCAAAGGGCACTAAGCATAGAGTGTGAAAACTGAGTTTCCTTGAGAGCTGCTTGGAAGCCTGATGGTGTGTGAAGTTAGTGAGCCAAATGGAGTTGTTCTCCCACAAGAACCACTCGGCTGATCCTTCTTCAATATGCCCTTCACCAACATGCAGTGTTTCCTTGATTGAATTAGCTCTCACACCAATATTTGTGTCTAGAGCCTTTGCATTGAGGGCTATCTGAAAACGGCTGTGGCGCTGAAGTTGCCTGTGAATGTGGAGTTGGTGGCATGTGAAACCCGCATGTGGAGCATTCGTTTGTGTGGGATGCTCTACCAGGTTCATTCCTAGATAATGCACTCAAAGGGCACTAAGCATAGAGTGTGAAAACTGAGTTTCCTTGAGAGCTGCTTGGAAGCCTGATGGTGTGTGAAGTTAGTGAGCCAAATGGAGTTGTTCTCCCACAAGAACCACTCGGCTGATCCTTCTTCAATATGCCCTTCACCAACATGCAGTGTTTCCTTGATTGAATTAGCTCTCACACCAATATTTGCGTCTAGAGCCTTTGCATTGACGGCTATCTGAAAAAGGCTGTGGCGCTGAAGTTGCCTGTGAATGTGGAGTTGTTGGCATGTGAAACCCGCATGTCGAGCATTCGTTTGTGTGGGATGCTCTACCAGGTTCATTCCTAGATAATGCACTCAAAGGGCACTAAGCATAGAGTGTGAAAACTGAGTTTCCTTGAGAGCTGCTTGGAAGCCTGATGGTGTGTGAAGTTAGTGAGCCAAATGGAGTTGTTCTCCCACAAGAACCACTCGGCTGATCCTTCTTCAATATGCGCTTCACCAACATGCAGTGTTTCCTTGATTGAATTAGCTCTCAC